>NW_005354174.1:3273867-3303564 GCF_000412655.1 Myotis brandtii
GGGTGGATTGGGGTGTGATGGGGGGATCTTTGGACAGAGCTGAGCACAGGTCTGGGCGCGGCCGGGGTTTGAGGAGCAGCCCAAATCCCTCTCTCTGGACCTTTGAAGCCGGCGTTGGGCGGATTGGGGAGAACGCCGGTGAAAAAAGGAATTGTGGTGGCGAAGCTGCCGGGATGTTGTTGGAGGAGGGGGTCCGCCCACCCGGGTAACCAGCTCTATGAGGAGAAATCGCTTTAGGCTTTGCAAGTGCAAGCTTGGTTCCACCTCCTGCCCCTCCCATTGCAGACCTGGGCCCGAGACTGGGGACTCTGGAGATGAGCTCCCCACCCGCCTACCGGCCCCAGCACCCTTGCATTACTCCCCCACTCACACACCCCGCCCTGTCCCTTCCTGCCCCTTCCCTCCGCGAAGAGCTACAAATCCGAGGCAATAACTGTCCCCCGTGCCTCCGAGCCTTTGAGCAATATCGCAGTCTCCGGGGAGGAGACGGTGCACCCGGCGCAGGGTTCCAGGGTTCAGTTCCTCCGCGGCGCCGGAGCGCAGTCTTTGCACCCGCGGTCCCCGAGCTGCGCAGTTGCCCGCGCCGGCTCGCTCCTGCCCCGGGTCTGGCGATGCGATTCTGGCGCCCGGAGTTAAGGAAAGTCGCCAGACCGCAAGTCCAGCGATTGCCGGCTGAAGTTCGGGGCAGTTGGGGCAGCAGCCCTCGGGCGGTGTGCGTCGGAAAGGTATGGGGTCGACGGTCAGGCCCGCGGCTAGTGACAGCCACTTGCCATTGCCCGGCGTTTTCCAAAGTGCAGGGTGTGGGCACGTAAGCAGCAGACGGAGGGAGAGGCGGGTGGGCCTCCGCGCTGCGGCCGGGAAGCTCCTGGTGGCTCCTGCCTGAGGATCCGGGCTCCGCAGGGTCCCCGGTCTGAGCCAGCTTGACTGGGTTCAGTGCATTTAAAAGCGGTTACATTCACAAGAATTGAATGGGGGGAGGGGAGTGACTTCATTTCATTTCCATCAGTTATTAAACCATCTGGAGATCTCCAGTTGAGATCTTACGAGTTACTGGGGCTTCCATCCTCTTCCCCCTTCTCCCAAATATTTATAAGTTGTTTTTTTAAAATGACTGAGGGTTGCCCAGCCAGCGTGGCTCAGTGGCTGAGTGTCGACCCATGAACCAGGAGATCACAGTTCTAGTCCCGTCAGGGCATATGCTTGGGTTGCTGCTCCATTCCCAGCATGGGGCGATCAGGAGGCAGTTGATCAAGGATTCTCTCTCGTCATTGATGTTTCTATCTCTCTTTCTCTCTGAAATCAGTAAAAATATATTTAAAAAGTAAAGAAAATGACGTGACAACCACTTGCCATTGCCCGGCGTTTTCCAAAGTGGTCCCGAGTGCAGGGTGTGGGCACGTAAGCCGCAGACGGAGGGAGAGGCGGGTGGGCCTCCGCGCTGCGGCCGGGAAGCTCCTCATGGCTCCTGCCTGGGGCAGGGTCCCCGGTCTGAGCCAGCTTGACTGGGTTCAGTGCATTTAAAAGCGGTTACATTCACAAGAATTGAATGGGGGGAGGGGAGTGACTTCATTTCATTTCCATCAGTTATTAAACCATCTGGAGATCTCCAGTTGAGATCTTACGAGTTACTGGGGCTTCCATCCTCTTCCCCCTTCTCCCAAATATTTATAAGTTGTTTTTTTAAAATGACTGAGGGTTGCCCAGCCAGCGTGGCTCAGTGGCTGAGTGTCGACCCATGAACCAGGAGATCACAGTTCTAGTCCCGTCAGGGCATATGCTTGGGTTGCTGCTCCATTCCCAGCATGGGGCGATCAGGAGGCAGCTGATCAAGGATTCTCTCTCGTCATTGATGTTTCTATCTCTCTTTCTCTCTGAAATCAGTAAAAATATATTTAAAAAGTAAAGAAAATGACTGAGGGTTGGTTCGATGGAACCCATATCCCCTTCACCATCCGTTAACTGAGGACTGGGGGTGAACCCAGGACTATTTTCTGGGTGATCAAGAAGATAGGGAGCGGGAGGCAGGCAGAAAAGCATCCAGAGAGGTTGAAGAGAGGGCATTGAATGGCAATATTCTCCAAAAGGCTAGTGTCTCTAAATTCACAAATCAGACCAAATTTGATGTTTTAAATGGATTCAAAGGCTTGAACTGTAGGGGGTTTTTTGTTCCTTTTTAAGTTTACTTGCGAAATCGTAAATGTTCTTCCTTTGGCCTTTGTTAGAATCGTGCGCAAATCTCTACTTAGAATTATCACTTTTTTCTAAAAGAAAACATTTTTTTCTGTTGGTGCCTATGTGTTTTTCCTACTAGATGGTGAAGTGATGGTAATGAATTCAGTAAGTGCTCGATAAATACCGAATGAGTGAGAGGCAGTGAATGAATGGGCAGCTAATGCTGGTTGCATTTAAGTAATCACTTTTCTTTCTTTTATTTATGTACCATGTAGAACTTACTGGGTATTGTTCTGTCTGCTTTGCAAAAAAAAAAAAAAAAAAAAAAAAAAGTCCTCATAACAGCCCTTGGAAGTAGGAATTATTACTGAGGCACAGAGAGGCTATGTAATTTGGTCAAAGTGACACAGCCAGTGAGTGTTGGAGCCAGAATTCAAACCCAGGCACTGTGGCTCTAAGGTTTTGTTTTGTTAGCTTTTATCAGAAAAACATTATAAGCTACTTACATTTCACCTTCTGCCTGATGAGAGCGCAGGTAATTTCGTCAGCATGAAACTATGAATCTAGGGGCGTTAATCCAAAATCCAGCTCTGTCCCCACCAAGTCAAACAGTGTTGGGAAAGAATCCACTTGGGGGCCCTGAACTGGTTACAGAGAACTAGGGAAGAGTGTTGGGGCAAGAACAGGAGAGTGTGTGGGAAACATGTTGTGTGTGGGGGGGGGGGGGGGGGGTGATGCATGAGAGAAATGTGTGTGTGTGTGCATGAGTGGTTGTGAGTGTGAATGAGGGGAAAATGAGGTATGCTTGCATGTTTGTGGATGTGAAGGAGGAGACAGGTGAAATATTATCTCTATCCCCAGGGGAGGGGCTATGGAGCACCCCTGAGTCACCTACCCACCAGCCACAGCTCCTCTAAGGGAGACCCCAGTGTAGCTCAAAAACTGTGGGTTCTGGTGAGTGTGAAGGGTGAGTTATTAAAGGAGAGAGTTTTGAGGAGGGAGCTGGTTTTATTACTGTTGTCATTATAAAAGCAATCTAACTGTATTATATAAAGTTTGGAAACCAGAGGATAAAATTATCGCAACCTACCCCTCCTAACACAGCTGTTACCATTTACAAATAATCCCTGCGTCGACCTATGAACCAGGTCACAGTTCGATTCTGGTCAGGGCACATGCCTGGGTTGCCAGGCTCGATCCCCAGTAGGGAGCTTGCAGGAGGCAGCTGATTGATGCTTCTCTCTCATTGATATTTGCACCTCTCTGTCCCTTTCCCTATCTCTAAAAAAAAAATCAATTTTTAAAAACCTATTTTTAAAAAAATCCCTGCAGGCCCCTTTTCAAGTGCAGGTTTGGCCATCGGACACGCCCTCTCACTTACTGTGTCACAGCCTGAGTCTGTCCCATGTTATTCCTGAGCTTCCAGAGGGAGATTGTCAGCATCTGCGTATTCCCTGTGAATGAATGTTCTTTGCATCCCTATATCGGTGCACATTTGGGCCATTTCCAAATTGTTGCTTTGACAAACCGGGTTTTTGAGAGGAGCATTGGCAGGAGGGATACCAAGGGAAAATAAGTGAACTCATTGTGGGGTCATGGGCTCCATGGGGTGTGAGGACAACTGGCCTAGCTACCACCAGAAGTAAAGTAGGAGAGGGGGCTGACAGCCAGGCCACGCCGTTCCCATTTGATATGGCCAGCCCTGGAAGGGCATGACTCGGGCCGGTCCAGTTCTCAAGAGGGCATAGATTTATGGAAAAGCAAGACACTGACCCAGGACAGTGAGGGCGAGCTCAGGTGGAAAACCCATGCTGCACTCTCTCTAATGTTTGGCTCCTTGGAGAGCATCAGCAGCCAGCAGGGTTCAGCTGCACAGGAGTCTGGATGAGTGAGACCATTTTGGAGCTAAGGCCAAGTGGCGATTTTAGCTCCAGTGTTATATTCAAAATGCATTTGTTAGTGACAAATGACTCCTGTATACTTAGATTCTCGGGGGCTCCTATCAGCAGAGTCCCTTGGAAGGAACACCATCAGGTCCTTTTTATTTTTATTTTTTAAAAAATATTTTTATTGATTTCAGAGAGGAAGGAAGAGGGAGAGAGAGATAGAAACATCAATGATGAGAGAGAATCACTGATCAGCTATCTCCCGCACGCCCCCCACTGGGGATCGAGCCCGCAACCCAGGCATGTGCCCTTGACTGGAATCGAACCGGGACCCTTCAGTCCACAGGCCAACACTCCATCCACTGAGCCAAACCAGCCAGGGCCACCAAGTCCTTTTTAAATGCTGGTCTTTGGACTTGTTCTCTCGGCCAGCCACCACTCACTCCATTCAATGTGACAGTCAGCATCTCCTTATACAAATGAAAACATCAGGTGAAGCAGATCTAGGCTCGAATTCTGACTCTACTATGAAGCTCTGGGCAAATTAGGTTATCACTCTAAACCTCGGTTTCTTCATCTGCAAAAAGGGGGGAAATAGAACCTACTTTATGGAATAATCAGAATAACTTCACGAAATATCAGGTGTGAAATTAAGCACAATCGCACAGTGTCTGGCACATAGTAGCTGCTTAATAAATATTAGCTAGTCACGTAATCAATCTTACTAAATTTTATCAAAATTTACCAAATTTTAAAAAACCATCACAAGGAGGAGTTGTGAGCGGATAGTGGAAGAAGGAGTGGGTGGTAGTGTAGAATCTCCTGCCCCAGGTCCTTTGGACAGTCCCTGGGGAGAAAGGATGGGGCCACCTGCTGTCAGCTGAGCTCAAAGGTCAAAGGACAGATGTACCTGCAATTGGCCCTCTGAACATCTCTGATATGTGAGAACATTTGACAATAAAAAGAGAGACATGTAAGGAGGATAATACAAGATGATTAACTCACTGGTGCAAATAATTATTTTGAAAACAACTAGCTCGTCTTGTAGTCGTGGCCGAGTGGTTAAGGTGATGGACTTGAAAACAACTAGCTGGATTCTATTAAGCAACAGATTGTTTTCTTCTTTTTATTGAATTTATCGGGGTGACGTTGGTTAATAAGAGTATACAGGCTTCAAGGATACAATTCTATAATACATCATCTGTATACGTATTGTGTGTTCACCACCCCAAGTCAAGTCTCCTTCCATCACCATTTATCCCCCTTGACCCTCTCCTACCTCCCCTACCCCCTTTCCCTCTGGTAATCACCATACTGTTGTCTGTCTACATAAGCAACAGGTTATTAACCATTTCATTTCAGAGTAAGTGGTGTCTGCTTCAACAAAACTGAGAGGCTGGAAAGCAGAAGGGAGGAAGGAGGGAAGAAGGTTGGGGGATATGGACATGCACTGGGTTTTCTGTGAAGTGGGCATGTTGAGGGGCAGTTCTAGGAGGTGGTTCCTTGTACACAGAACATCCAACTCAAATGCTTTAGCCAAACGCTTTTTTTGACATCTGTCACCCAGCAGCCATGAAACCATTTCTGGGATCTTTGTGGCTACTCTTTCCGCCCTAGAAACACAGGCAATTTCAGGATCCCACCCCTTGCTCCGCTGGGCCTCAGAGAGTAGCCCCAGGGAGGTGTTTAAAGGTGAGAATTGTGGCACCTGCCCCCCTCCACCTGTCAATCATTCCCAACCTCCTGCCAATCTGGCTATGAGCCAGGGCGCCTAGGTCAGAGCCCAGGACAGAAACTGGCCGGACTGGTCCATCTGCTTCCCAGGCTGCGGAATTAGGAGGTGGGGGTTGTTCTAGGCTGGCTGACAGCCGGACTACAATCTGGAAGCCACCCATGGCGAGGCACAACGGGACACAGTTGAACCTTTAAGTCAGGGGTCCTCAAACTTTTTAAACAGGGGGCCAGTTCACTGTCCCTCAGCCAGTTGGAGGGCCGGACTAAAGTTTAAAAAAAAAAACTATGAACAAATTCCTATGCACACTGCACATATCTTATTTTGAAGTAAAAAAACAAAACGGGAACAAATACAATATTTGTATTTGCATGTGGCCCGAGGGCCGTAGTTTGAGGACCCCTGCTTTAAGTGCTGGGAGGTCGAGACCTTTGGGAGGGTTGGGACAAGGTATTGTTCAGTATTCCTGGCAGGTACATGGAAGGCAGCCTGCCTAGGGTGACAGGCTAGAGTGAGAGATGGATGCATGGACTCCCCCCCCCACCCCATTTACAGCAGGGATTATCCCCCTTCCTCCGCCCCTTGATCGTGTTTCCCTAGCCTCCTTGGCAGGAATGGTTTCCAGGAGTACCAGCTATTTCTAGAGGAACAGCAGCCCCGCCAAGGTGGGGACAGAGTTAAGTGGGGAGAAGGAGGGAGGCTTGGGGATGAAGGGCTGGGTTGTGCAGGCTGAGATGGAAATGGGGCTCAGGAGGGGTTTGGCTACCCTGGAGAAGGACTGAAGAAAAGCCCTGGGCTGTATAAGGCCCAGCCGTCACAGGTCCAGGCCCCCTGCGCTGGGTGCCCAGCTGAGTGCCCGTGGGCCTGCTCAGGGTGGACGATGTTATTATATGAGGTGTGGGCATCATGCAGAGAGACAGACAGTGACAGGCAGACACAGAGAAACCAAAGGTGGTGCCAAGATGGAAACCACTGGCTAAAGTTAGAGAGAGAGAAGTATAAAGAGGAGGGCGAGAGGGAGAGGGAGAGGGAGAGGGAGAGGGAGAGGGAGAGAGAGATGGGGTGAGGGGCAGAGAAGTGATGGCAAGAAAAAGACCTGTGCATCTTTTTGTTCATTCTTGCTTTGAACTCTCTTCCTAACACGGAGAGAACATGTGTCCCTGGTTTTGAAGCCAGAGATAGCATTCCCTGGAACTGCCTCCCCCTCTACATTTCTTAGAAGATTCACCTCCCCAACCCTAACCTGCTGCCTGGAGCCTTCCTGGGCTACCAGAGAGCCCCAGAAAATCAGTGGGCCTGTTACCATGGAGACGTTTACTAACCAGACCCCACATGGACCCCTGGTGTGGGGGCTGCTGGTGCACGTCTGTGGGAAGGAGCTCCCCCCTGAGCCCACACTCTCCCACCATCCCCAGGGCAGAACACCCCCCACAGAGTTCAGAAGGAACAGAAAATAAAGGTGGAGGAGAGGCCTGTGTGACCAGTGGGACCTGCTGCTTTCACTGGGGAGGTCCCTCCCCCCACTCCTCCCTTCAACACTGAACCTAACCATCACTCTCAAGACCCTCCTCCTCCAAGGGGCTTTCCCTGATGAGCCAGCCATCGATCTCTCTCCTTCAGCTAAAGTACGGCTCCTCAACCCAGCTGTGGGGAAGGATCACGTGGAATCTTCCAACCTGCAGCAGATGGACAGATGGACAGGTGGGCCTACTGTGCGTGATGACTGTGCAGCCTGCCCCACAGGACTCACCTGGAGAGTTGGACGACATCTGAATTGTTCTAGACCAAGCATGTCAAACTCAAAGGCTAACTCAGGCCAAATAGATGAGGCATGCGGCCCGCAGGCCATGAGTTTGACATGCTTGGTCTAGACCCCGTTCAATGAGATGAGTCTATTAACAACATGTATGGACAAACTCCTATCAAAGTTTTCAAACACTCGCTTACTCAGTACCAGTTGCAGCCTGCACCAGTCCTGACCACTCTCTGAGCAGCATTGGTCTAAAGCCCTCCCTTGGGGCCAGAATTCAATGCCGGGGATCCCTGATTCACTTTTCCTGAGGTCTGGCCACAGGCCATGCTCTGCACCTCCTGCTGTGAGGACTGGAGGATGGAGAGGTTCTTTCTGGCAGCCTGGGCTGGGCTGGGCTGACTGACTGAAGCAGGAAGAACAACGGGATGGGGTGGGGGTACAGGGGTCAGAATAGCCAGGGGGGCAGCAACCTTTGGTTTACTCAGAGCCCTTCCCCCTCCTCATTCTCACTCATCAAGCTGCACCTTGTCACAGAGGTGGGGGAAGACTCATGACACTCAGTGGTCCGAAGGCTCTGGTGAGTCAGGGTGGGCTCAGCCCAAAGCTCACAGGGCTCAGCCCCATATTGGTTCTAGCCCTTGTCCTCCCCAGAGATAAGGGACCCCCATCTGCTTCAGGGCTCCCGGACCAGCTCTGCCCCCGGCCTCTGAGGAGCTGGCCCTGGCGACAGGCAGCATTGCATGCCCTCACCCCTGGGGGAGCTCAGTGAGGGGAAGGACTGCCCAACTGGCCAGGAGAAGTCATTCCCACCAGAACTCATCCTCACACTGAGGCCAGGAGGTGGGCACATGGTTGGTTCAAGGCCAAGGGCTTTGCCAGACAGAGTTCGATCCAGGGCCCCTTCCTGTCTTGAAGGCCCCTTTCTCTTGTTCTCCCATTCTTTCCAGAGTTCCCCTCCTCTCCCCACCTTCCTTCCTCCTTTTCAACCCCCATGATGGACAGGTGGTGGGTGTTTTCAGAGCTGGGAGGAAGCTGCAAAACCCTCCAGCCCAGGGTTTCCCAGTCTCAGCACTGTTGACACGTGGGGCTGGGTGGTTCTTTGCTGTGTGGCTGTGCTGTCATTCTAGGGTGTCGAGCAGCATCCGGGCCTCTATCCACGAGATGCCAGTAGCACCATCCCAGGCATGGCAACCAAAAATACCTCCAGACATTGCCACATGTCCCCTGGGGACAAAACTGCCCCTGTTAACAACCACTGGGTTGGTTGTTACCCTCCACCTGGTGACACTTTAGAATCACCTGGAGAGCATTAAACACTACAGTCCGAGTTTCCTCTCAGACCTGCGGGGCCAGAATCTCTAGAGTTGAGCCTGAGACAGAATTTTCTATCTCCCGGACGCCAAGTGCTCTCTGGAAACTTCTGATTTCATCTAATTCACAGGCAAAGAAACAGACAGGGCCATTGCCTATCTTACGGACAATTACGTGGTTATTGCTAATCTCTGCCCTAAATCTCACTGCTCAGTGGGGTTTGGTGGCCTGGCAGTCCCCTTTACGCCAACCCCCATGGCCTTGGAAGGCGGTTGCTTCTCCAGAAAAAGCAGCCTCCAAACTCCTATTTTCGAATAGAATCTAATTTGCAATGGCCCTGTCTGTTTCTTTGCCTGTGAATTAGATGAAATCAGAAGTTTCCAGATGATCTCACTCTGCCTTCCCAGCCTGCTCCGCATCCCCTTCCACAGGCAGCTTCTCAAAGGACACCCCGTTCGGCCCACAGTGAAATCCCCTCACTTTACACGTGTCAGAGAGTGGGCCGAGGTGAGAGCGCAGCTGATAGTGGCACCTGCGTGGCTGGTGTCTCCACGCGCTGTCCCCCGCACACACCTCGGCTGTCTCCCAGAGTAGCAGGTGCCCCCCCTCAGGGGTGGTTCCCCAGTTTCTGGGAGCCACACTCAGCCCCTGCTGAGCAGCCCCCGGGGGCAGAGGACAGATCAGAGCCCCAGCCAGGCTCCACTCCCACCAGAACCAAACTCAACCCTTCCTGTGTCCCCGCTGACAGGGCCCTGCTGCTGCCTCCCACCCCCCAACCCTCCCATTCCCACTGCCAGCTCTTGGGGAGCCAGGCTGCAGCCCAGAGCCAAAGGTCAAGAGGGAAAAGAAAGCTACACCTTCTCTTTTGGAGGATCCATGCTGGAGCTCAATCCCAGGGCTGGAACATCTGGACGATGGGAAGATACTACGGGCTCCAACTCCTTGGGGCTAAGGATTAAATGAGAAAAATCATGGGGCCTGGCACTGTGGCAAGTCTTCAGTAAAAGCTGGGATTTAGAGGAAGGAAGGGAGGGAGAGAGAGGGGGAAAGAAGAGAAGAGAAAGGGGCAAGATGGAGAGGTGTAGAGATTAAGACCAGGAGAGAGGAAGGTAGGTAGGAAAGGGTCAAGGAGGCCAAGAAGGCACAGACTATGAGAAAATATCGAGAGAATCCTAACTGGAGGGGGAGGAAATGAGTGGGTGAGGGGCAGAAAAGGAGGCTAGATGGGGGTGGGAGGGAGGTCAGCAGTGCCCCAGGGCGCTGCCCACCACCCCTCCCTGTGCCAGCAAATCTGCATCACTGACTGTCATGCACGGGCCATTCTTGCTGGTGGCTGCTGGGAACAGAGTGGTGATGGAAAATGGGTGTCCTGGGTGGGCAGGGGACCCGTCATGGAGCGCTTGTGGGGAGAAGGCCAAGTCAGGAGGAAAGCAGCTTGTACAGAGCAGTAATCACTACCATTCGTTCTCTGCTTACTCTGTGCTGGCCCCATGCTGTTTTAACTGCACCATATTGTTGAATCTCCCCAAGAGCTTTAAGGTATAAGTACTTCAGGCCTATTAGCCGCATTTACAGATGGGAAAATTGAGACTCTGAGATGTTCAATGATTTGCCCAAGATCACACAGGGAGGAAGAGGCGGATAAAAGATTCCAGTGTGGGTCTCTCTGACCCCAAAGTCAGAAGTCTGAATTTCTACCCCCGTCAATCCTGGAGCCAGAACGTAGTCAGACCTGGGAAGGAGCGTAGGGAACACACTGCCCTCCTCGTTTTACAGACCAGGAAACAGGTGGGAGGGGCAGGGGAGTGACTTGTCCATGGTCACAGAGCAAGTTTGTCAGAGTCAGAACAGCATCTCAGCCCGGCACTTCGCACCCCCAAACACTTTTCTCCTTCAGCACACCCTTCTGGAGTCCAGGGTGGGGATCCATGCGGGAAATGGAGACCAAGAGCAAGAGAGAGCTCCTGGTGGCCGGGAAGGAGATGCAGGAGTAGGAAATTCACCCACCAAACGTCCTGGTGGGAATCATGAGGGGACCCCTTGGTCAAAGGGGGCAGAAAGTGAAAGCCAATCTGCTCATTACTGTGTCAGCCATTCATTTATTCATTCAACAAACACGCATCGGGACCTACTCTATGCCAGGCTCCACCAAGGACAAAGCCAAACCCAGACCCTGCCTTCAGGGAGCTTATGACCCAAGGGTAGAGTATATCTGGGACCCTGGGATGGGGTGTGTATATTCCAGAGCAGAGGTTCCCCAGGTCCTCTGCTCCTCAGGGGGTGAAGCAGGCAGCCTGCTGCTTTCAGCTCTGCTGGGGAGCCTCGTTAGGGGAGCAGAGGAGTGAAGTAGCAGGGGGCGGGGCGGGGCACACCCTGAGCCCAGGAAGAAGGCCTGGAGGCGGGGAACACCACGCATGTTCCCCTCCCTGAACTGTAGGCAGGAGATTTTCATTCCCATTTTTCCTCTCCGCACAACAGTAATTTAAGTCAATTAAATGTAATAATAAATTATTTCTCGTCTGCCTAGAATAGTCTTTCACTGCTCACCCACTTTGGGGGAAGTGCAGGCTCTTTGCCTTGAGATGGGGCAGGTTGTGGCTGTCATGGGAAGAGGCTGTGCGGGGGAGGGAGGGGTGGCTGGCCGGGGCAGGATGGGTAGGAAGAGGGTGTTCAGAAGTCCTGGGCAGTCAAGAGCGCTGAGAAAAGGCATCGCTGTCCTTTGTCCCCAGTCTAGTTTTACCCTGGCTGGTGAAAAGGCACCCCCCTCAGGGCCCAGCTCCGTTGGTGCACAGCCTGTAATTCTAACCCCCACTGACACCTCGGCTGGCACCTCTGTGCAGAGCAGAAACTGCACAACCCCCTGTGGGACCTGCCCTTCCCGAATCGTCATTCTGTAACTACAGGTGTATCTCCTGTAGGCACAGACAGGTTTCAGAGAATTGACTGCTCATGTTTTATTTCTGCAACCTGGTTTTTAAATGTAACAGGGGGGCCAGCTTTTTGATGAAATCTTGATTTATGACCTTTCCTCTTTTCATATTTAGATTTTCTTCTCTTGGCTTTGCTTGAAACAGGCTATACCTTACAAAGCACATATCTGATAAGGGGTTAATGTCCAAAATATGTAAGGAACTCATACAACTCAATACCATATAATCCAGCAATCTCACTTCCGGGTATGTATTCAAAGGAAACAAAATCACCATCTTGAACTGGTATCCTGACCCCCATACTTATTGCAGCATTATTCACAATAGCCAAGACATGGCAACAACCGGTGTCCATTGATGGATAGATGGATAAAGAAAATGTGGTATATATACACTGGCATATTATTTAGCCACAAAAAAGAATGAAATCTTGCAACCATATGGATGGAGCTTGAGGGCAGTATGCTAAGTGAAATAAGTCAGACAGGGAAAGACAAATGCTATATGACCCCTTATATATGGAATTTGTAAAAAATGGAACTCATAGAAACAGAGAAATCGCTGGTTGCTGGGGTCGGGAGGGAAGGCAGGCGGGAATGGGTGAAGGTGAAAAAATACAAACTTCCAGTATTAAGCTGAATAGTTTGGGGGATGTAATGTGCAACGTGGTGACCATAGTTAACGATATTGTGTTGCATATTTGAAAGTTGCTATGAAACTGAATATTTCAACTCCTTGAATGTAGAATCAGCCCAGCAAGAGTCTTAGTGAGATCGCTAAATGGAATGGTTTAAAAAAACAAAACTACTTTCCTTTTAAGCTGAAAAAAAAGCCCTTCCCACTGGAAAGCTTACAGAGAAGGCAGAACAGCCTGACTGAATGGGGGGTGGGAGGGCTGGTCCGGCCTGCACCCCTCCCTTACCTGTGGGAAGCCTGCTGTGCTCCCAACCTCTGTAACTGAGGAAGATTCTGGGGCCCACAGCCACCAAGTTGTGGTAACGACCACATGGACACTTGTAGGGGACTTTAAGCTTCAGAAACATCTTACTCCTGCTTTCCCCCAGGTGGCCCACATCCCTGTGATGGAGTAAGAAAGCCTCCTTGCCCAGAGGGGCCAGTTAACTCCCCTGAAGTCACACAGTCCACAGCAGGTCTGGACTCAGAGCTCAGCAGAAGGGGAAGGAATTTTGCTGGGAGGTCACTCTCAAACCATGCAGCTGCTGCTCTGTCAGAGGTCTTCCTGGGGCCTGGTGGACGGGGGCTTGGGGGGCTCTCCCAAGCTGAGCAGCAGAAGTTGTGAAGGTGAGGGAAGGCAGGACCCCTTCTCCTGGCTCCTCATGAACGTTTAGGAGGCAGCTCCCCCTGCCTCCAGCTCCCTCTTTTCCCTTTAGAGCCCTCCCTGAAAGGTTAATTACCAAATCATCCCATCAAGGGAAATTGCACTTTGTGCCTTTAAAGACCAAACTGAGCTTCAGCAATGTGGTTATTTATGGTCTCTAATAAGCATTTTCTGGGTGTGATTAACCTTTACGCCAAAGTCACACTGGGATTTGGGATGGCAGCTTCAATTCCAGCCCTGCTCTGCGCTGGCCTGGGGGTGGGGGCAAGGGCAGCAGCTGGAGCAGGCAGCTGACACACTGTGCCCCTTCCACCCCACCCTCTATGCCCAGTCCTGCACCCTCCTCTACCCATCCCTTCTCCCATGCCCTGTCCTGACCTGAGCCATCCCCTCCTCCATCTTTCATCCACTTAAAAAAACAGACACGGATTGCCTGCTTACTGTGTCCTAGTCCTCACTCAACAGCTGAAAACAGTTCAGTGACCTGGAGCACCTCAGCTGTGAAACCCGTATGAAACGGGAAGCATGAGACCTACCCATCTGCTTTCTGCAGCGCAGTGCCCCTTGGTACAGGTGAGTGAGCCTAGCACTCCGCCAGCCTCAGATCCTTGGTGCCATTTTTGGAAAATGGTAAACCTTACAAAGTCCTGAAGGCTTGGTTTGTCAAAAATTGTTCTAAGCCCGGCTGGTGTGGCTCAGTGGTTGAGCATCCACCTATGAACTACTAGGAGGTCACGATTCAATTCCTGATCAGGGCACATGCCCAGGTTGCGGGCTCGATCCTCAGTAGGGGGCATGCAGGAGGCAGCTGATGGATGATTCTCTCTCATCATTGATGTTTCTGTATCTATCTCCCTCTCCCTTCCTCTCTGAAGTCAATAAAAATATATTTTAACAATTGTTCTGAAAGGAGAAAAAATGGTGAGGGCTGATGTTGGGGGCGGGGAGGGAAGCAGATGGAGGCATCCGAGAGAGTGGCAGTTCCCAGGTCAAACCACTTTGGGGTCGCCGTCAGAGAGGATGACAGGTACGGTTGGTGAGGCCCGGGCCTCCGATGTGACCCCATTTGCCATATGCTCCGGGGATTTGGGGGTTGTTAGGCCTCCTTGAGAAGTGGCAGATGCTATGCACTCTCCCCTGGAAAATGGTTGTCATTACACACTACTTGTGCATTTACTTACAGGGTTTCGTGCCCCTACCCTTGTGTGCTTGAGGACCCTCCATTAAGGAACTCTCAGCTTCAGAAAGAAATAAACAGCATCCTTGAAACTCTGGGGCCTGTTCCTACAATGCGGCAATTGCCTGTTGATGGAGATAGAAAACTGCAGTGAATGTTGAAAAGGAGAGCAATGGATGGTGGGAGGAAATACACAGGAAATACTCCCGATTTTTCATGGAAGTGTGATTCGGGAATCAACCAGAAGCCTCTTCAAACCCTTCCGCGGAGCTTGACGTGGCACAGACACACGTTCTGTGCAGAGCTGACCTTTCCTGAGCGGAAAGGTTGGTTCGGGAATATTAAGAAGCCCTTTTCTTTGCATAATGCAAAGCCAGCCCTCTCATGGTAGAAAATGACTCTGCGAACCATCATACCCAAGAAGGAGATGTAAGGGTCAGGGTTGTAGGCAGCCAGCCAAGGACAGGCTAGCCCTTTGTCCTGGGGCATTTGGTTTGGTTTCATGATGAATCCGGATTGCTCTTTTCCTCAATGAACCCGAGACATTAAGACTCGAGGCTAAGACGTATGGCTGGTGTATTTTCCATCTAATTAGAACCCTGGGGCGTGAGTGCTTTGTCTCGAGGCTGTTTCATGCATCTGGGGCTAGTCCAGGGTCCCCATCTGCTGGTGTCATGAGCACCAGGGTCCAGCGCATGTACAGAAGGGACGGGGTGACTGAGTCGCTCCACTTTGGAGGGTTAGGGAAGGTGCTGCCAAGCGGAGGGGCTGTGGGACTGGCTTTTGAGGCCACCAGGGCTCACCAGGCGAAGGGTGGGCCAGGCTGAGGAGGGGCGAAGGCCTGCAAGAGCACAGGTGTGCAGACACCCGCAGGATCCATGCACTGATTGATAAGCAATTCCATGGGAATGAAATGCGGTATTTTAAGGGGATCTGAAGACTGAAGCACAAAGCGCAACTTCAGGGTCAGAAGGATAATGGTGGAATGTCAGGCAGCATGACTGATAATCTGGAACAGGGTGTTTCCGTTTCTTTAATTTGCCTGTGGCTGAGCTGCCTCCTGGAGCCCCACTTCCATTCTCTGTGTGCGTGTGAGCATGTTGGGAGGGAGGGGGCAGGGAGTCCTAGCCTCCTTCTAGAAGGAGCCCCTGGCCCCCTGAGCGACTGAGCAGCTCCTCTCCGGGGACAGAGCAGAGCTGGGTCCCTGCTGACTGTGCTGAGCTGAGCAGTGCAGGTTTGTCCCCGAGGACTGCTCTCTGCTCTGCCAGCAGAAGCCACTGGCTGGCCTGGTGGCTTCCTCTTCTCTCCGATTCTGCGTTTTCACTTGGAAAATGAGAGTAAAGATATTTCACCATCTCTCCGGCGACTGCGAAGTTTAATTACTGATTAATAAAGTGTTGGAAGTTCCTTGGGGCCAGAGAGTTGAATGGGTTCGTTCTAATATCTCCCGACTCCCCAGCGTGAATTAGCTAAACCAGCACTGTTCGCTGAGCAGCCGGGGTCTGGGCACCAGATGGGGGTGCAGGGCTGTGGGGGGTGCTTGGGAGCTTGGCTCAGTAGGAGCACAGAGACCCCTTTGATGTGAAAAAGGAGTGTGCCTGTGAGTGAATAGTCAACAAGCCCACTAAGGACTCAGGCAGGGCACTGAGGGGACAACGTATGTGAATTATCAGGGTCAAAGAGGGGGGGGTGTGGCTTCCTGAAGGAGGTGGTGGCAGGACAGACTCTGACCGGGAGTGGGGAGCACTCGAGTCCACCTTGGAATGTAGGGTAGGAGAGAGGGGAGCACAGCCTGCCTTTGTCATTGGACGGGTGTGGGAAGGAGCAGCTACCCAGAAGTGGGTGGCCCTGGGAGGGGCAGAGGGGGACAGGGCCGGAGAGGACATTTGAGACAGGTGAGCATGGAGAGTTCGCCTCTGGAAAAGGGCAAGTCGGTTTGCCTCTGGACTGGGGGAAGGTCCTGAGGTCCAGAGGGGTGAGTGGGGAGGGGTGCAGGGGAAGGGAGGAGGTACTAGTACAGCCTTGGGGAGGGTGGGAGGGGGATGCTGGAGTCTAGCTTGGGCAGAAGGCACGGGAGCAGGGCAGGACCAGGATTAGGGTGAGGCCAATGAAGCATTCTCCTCAAGTGCAAAATGTAAGGTGCCCCAGATCTCAGTAATCAGATAAATACTATTTTAATATTATTACTGATCTTTCCTTTTACCTCAGGTGCCAATATAGCCCCGCACTGTTACTGATCTTGTCTTTAAAAAAAAAAAAAAGGTTTTGAATATTTTGTTCATCATGGATTTTTTTTGCATTAATTTAGAGTTCTTTTAATATTGCATTAAAATATTATTTATCTTGAGTACTGAATTTTCTGGTGCTCCCTTAAAATTTGTACCCGAGGCGATGCTTCGCTCTCCTCACCCTGTTCCCGGCCTGTGAGTGAGGGCTGTGCATCCACCCCCCTGCCCCTCCTCTAAACTAGCCATTTGCTCAGTGGGACTCAGACAAGCCCCTCCGTCTCCCCACCTCATTTTCCCGCTGTGAAGATCACAGGGTCTGCACTGTGCAAGTCTTCAACAAAAGCTGGAGAGAAAACAGGCACAGAGAGGGCAAGTAACCTGTCCATGGCAACACAGTGAAACGGGCTGGACGCCGGGTCTCTTTTGACTTTAAATCCACAGGAAGGGCGGTGACCTCGAGGGAGGGGACACAACAGTTGTGTGGGGGTGTTATTGAAGAAGGGGCATCCCTCCAGCTGTGGGGTCCACACCACTCTCCTCCCAGTGGGCTGGAATTCCGGAATCAGAGTGACGCCGAGTCCCTGGGGAATGTGAGGGGTGCCGGTTCTCCCTAGAACTGGGCAGCCGTCTTTCCAGGCGCATTTGTTTCTTCATCTCTCTGGGCCTTAATTTTCTCAACTGTGAAAAGGGACAACCACCCCTGCCCCAGGGAGAAGTCAGTGCCATCGCAGATGTAAAAAGGCTTGATAAATGGTGAGGCACAAGTTGTAGGGACTGGTCACTAGCTGGGCAGGGATGAGGCCGGGAAGCAGCTCACTGAACAAGAGGCCAGGAGAGCTCGCAGCTCCAAAGGGAGGGGGGGCAGGGGGGAGGAGGTGCACAATGAGGACCTATGAGCTGTGGGGCTCAGGGTGTTGGGGCACAGTTGGGCCATGCTTGGGATCCCATGTGGATGGACGAAGCTTTCCTAGGCAGATTGTTTAGTTGGGGCCTTCCTTCTCACTGGGGGTCCTCTAGCTCTCAGGGAGAAAATTTACCTGCCCTGGGGATCTGGGCCCCTGCTCTTACCAGCCTCCTTTCCAGGCCCCTCCAAGAGCAAGGCGGCTCTAGATCAGGCAGGGAGGATGGGACGGGGTGGGTGGGGGAGGGGTTGTGTATGTTTGTGTGTGTGTGTGTGGGGGGGGGATTTGGGAAGACACATGGATGAGGGGAGAAGAGGGTAGGCAAGAAGCTGCAGGCTGGACTGCTCATGGCAGTCTAACCATGTCCCTCATCCCCCTGTGCCCACAGGCCCTTCTCCTCCTGGGGCTGAACCCCGTCTCTGCCTTCCTCCAGGACCAGCACTGCGAGAGCCTGTCCCCGGCCAGCAACGTCTCTGGTGAGTACCCCCACTCTGCTCCTGCAAGAGTCCAGCCGCCCCCCCCCCCAACTGCCACAGCCCATCACCTGCCCCACCAGGGTTCTCACACAGAGCCATGCCCTAAGGCAGGAACAGCAGAGATTTCCTCCCTAAGGTCCAAGCAATTCCTCTCTCCAGGGAGGGAGTGCCGTGTTAAGGCGGATCCTGAAACTGTGGTGGGAAAGAGAGCTGTGAATGGGTAACGGTGTCTGCCACACACACAGGGGGGGCTTGTGGCAGTGCGCTGGGCAGTTATCTGCCCTGCTTTGGGGTGGGCAACAGCTCGGGGCTGAGCTGTGGCTCGGGCATCGGGGAGGAGAAAGGCTGTGTTCTGTGTAGGGGCTAACTCTGTGCCAGACGCTGCCAGAGGTATCTGAGCTATATTAACCCAGGAAGGTGCTGTAATCCTCACTGTACACACAGGGAAACGGAGCACAGAGAAAAACGAGCAAGGGCCAGAGCCAAGATTTGAGACCAGGCAGGCTGGCTTCCAGATACGTCTTCAACACCAAGCTCGATAATGCCTCAGTGAAAATACTGCATAACTGCAAATATGACGATTACTTGTATAACTTTTTTTTTTTTTTACAAAGGGCTTTTGAATAATGGTCTTATTTCATGTTCACAAGAGTTTAAGACTCATCTGAGGGAACTTAGGCACAGGAGAGTTACATGGGGAATTTAGGTCTTTGGCTTTGCCTTGTCAAGACCATGCCTTTTCTAACTTGGGGTGTGACCCCCGAGCCCTCACCCCGGCTCCTGCGATGCTGCTGCTGGGCAGGTGGGAGGTCTCCCTGCACCTGAGGGTCTTAGGGAAGCTCAATCTTTGGTGATTTATTTCCCCCTTTAGGTCTTTCCTCCATTCAATCCAAAAGGCCTACTATGTAGCTGGGTTGAGGGGAAGGCACTTGCCATGAATTGCTCACTACAATGCAGGTGGCAGGGAAATTAGATCAGGAGTGGTATGAATCCAGGAAGGCTTTCTGAAGGAGGAGGTTCAAGGTGAGTCTCTGAGAAACTCTGAGTGTGGACTGGCAGAGAAGACCCAGTGCTCTGAGTCAAAGCTAGAGTTGACTGAAGACCAGCAGCTGAGTTTGGTGAATTTTCCATCTGGCTGCAAAGTTGGCTAAGCTGGGTCATGGGGAATGGGGAAGTTCTTGAGCAAGAGTCTGGAGTGCTAGTGGAGGGAGACTGGGAGGGAGGCCACCTGCTCAGAGGCTGGGCTTGAGATGAAAGGCCCTGCCCGTAGCCCCACATACATGGGGGCCAGGTCAGGCTCCATTAATTTGCTTGTTGTGTTCAGGAGAAGTGACATCCCTGAGCCACTGCAGGTATCACCTGTCCTTGGAGGCAACAGGCCATGATGAATGCCATTCATGCGCCAATGATTTGTACTCTGTGCCATTACCTCCAGCTTGGCCCAGCATGCGGGGCTTCATGGCACACAATCCATCACCCTCTACAATGGCCTCTGATAATGCGCTATTTGTCTTCAGAACCAAGACCTACCCAGACCAATGGGTACTGGTAGACAGATGGTGAGGGTGGGTGGAGGGATGGGGACAGATGGATGGGCGTCTGGCCGGGGCAGCTAGCACTGAACCGGGGCCTTTGGGGGTCTTCTCACATGCCAGGAATAGGGAGAGGGTGGGTCCCTGGAGCCATCATGTGGCAGATCATAGACTTGGCAACTCATAAAATCATGTCACGAATATGACAATGCCAGAAAGTAATGGAATTATTAACTAATGACAAATGCAATCATGTTGTTGACAAGAACCCATGGTCATCAGTCCCAACCCCTGTCTTAAGGTCATGGATAATAACAATAATTAATGATAGCTTATATTTATTTTGCGTCCACTAAGTGTAGACACCATTCTAAGTGCTCTAATCTCATTCAATCATCAAACAGCATAGCCAGAAAGTATTTTTATCCCCATTTTACAGAAGGCTCAGAAAGCTTTGATCACTTGCCCAAGCACATACAGTTACTAAGCAGCCACTCTAAGATTAGAAGCAAGTGGGCCCGACTCTAGACTTTCTCACCACCACGTTATGTGGCTGCCCAGAGAGCCGTGGTGCCCAGGGCCTAGTGTGGTCCATCATCCTGGGAGGCAAAGTCGCCCCTGCAACTTCCCATGCTCACAATGGGTTTGCACATGGCCCCTAATTGTCCTCCAGACCTACTATGTGCCTGGCACTGTGCTAGGTATTGGGAATGCAAAAATGAAGAGCCCACAGACCTATAGGACAGGAAGCCCACCCATTTGTCCTGATGAATCACACACTCTACAAAGGTATCTTTCTTCTCTGCCCAGACAAAGAGGAGGCAGCTCAACCACAAGGTGGTAGAGGAGCAGGACTCGCTGCCTGCCCTCTGCCACCCTCTCCAGGCTGGTGACACAGGCAGAGGCCCTGCCCATTCATCCCAGCAGCACCTTCCTCTGAATGGCAAGCGTGCGTGCGTGCGTGCGTGCGTGCGTGCGTGTGTGTGTGTGTTTCAGAAGCTGCCTCCCTCTCTGAACAGCCTTGGCTGAGTCCTGCTCCTGGGCTTAAACCAAACAGGAGGATGGGCTTCCCAGCCTCAGGGCTGCTGCCAAGTGCCCACCTACTCTGGTTACTCAGAAACCCCTGATGAGAGACCCGACATAACTGGGGCGGGAGCCAGGCTCCAGGCTCCCTCGGAAGGACCTGCTGAGCACATTTGCACCCTGAGCCTGGTGGGAAGGGAACTGTGCTACCTACTTGGAAGAAGACACCAGTGCCTGATCATGCACAAGCAATAAATAGCTACCTTCAAAGGGTTCTTATCTGTTCATTAAAGCAGGCCCCCCCCCCGATCCTGACTCAGCAAGGGTTTCCTCAGAGGCAGGTGGGAGCCACCCATGCTACTCCTCTTCCCTCCATTCGCAAGCGTTTGGGGGTAGTCTGACCACACTGCTCCCATGAGCAATGAGAGTGTGGAGTCGCCTGCATCTGCTCTGTGCACATGTGGGGAGGGAGGAAGATACAGGACCAGTGTTGCATTGGTCCACTTGACTCTGCCCCGCTCCCCACCCCCAAGTGACAGCAGTGTCAGCACGTTAGGCACACCAAGCACACGCCTGCCTCGGGACCGTTGTACTTGCTGTTCCCTCTGTCTTGAACACTGTTCCCCAGATATGCACATGCCTCCCTCCCTCGTTTCCTTTAGGTTTCTCCTTAAGTGCGCTTTAGACACACCAATTAAAATAGAGCTCCTGTCTATCTCCTCATCCTGCTTATTTTTTCTCCATAGTATTTCTCATTGCTTAACAGATCTGTCTGTTTGGGTTAAATCAAGTGCTGTGAGGGCCGGCTGCCCAGGCTGGGGCCAGCTGTGGTGCAGTGGGAAGAGCCCCGGCAGACATTAAACACCAACATTCAAAAACCACTTATGCCTCTCAGTGTCTGTGTGACTTTGGCTAGGCCATTTGACTGCTTGGGCCTCCGTTTCCTTATCTGTAAGACAGAGAGAATTAGCACCCATGTTGGCAGGTGGTGTGAGACCCACACAGTAGGTGATACAGAATCCACAGTCCAGGGGCAAATAGCGACGGCCCTACCCATTCTCACCCGCAAACCCTAGACCAGCTGTGGGTGGTGCCAGGGCTCGGGGCATTGGCTGCTGCCTGGTCCTCAAGGCCAAAAGGACCATCTGCTCGGTGGCCGGTCCCTGCCTTGGCTCTGCCCTGCCCTCTGTTCTTTGTGGTAGGGACTCTGGGGAAATGTCCAAGGCGGGAAAGAGAGGGAGAAGGAAGAGAGGGAGGGGCAATGGGACTGACTGAGAGGGTGTGTTAGGCTAGTCCCAGGTGCTGCCACACGTGACATACAGATGACATTCCGTTTAATCTTCCTAGTACCTAGCTCAGGAGGTACTTGAATGAATGAGTAAATGGACAACCTATTGAGGAAGGTCCGATGGTGCCATTAAATCAGATGGTGTATATATAAAGTGCCTGACAAGTGCCCTTCACACAGTCAGTCCTCAATAAATGTTACTCATTCCCCAATGCCTCGTGGACTGTTCCCCTTCCCTTTATTGGCACAAAATGTGGTGTCATAGAAAGAGCACTGGATTTAGGGTCAAAAACATGTGACTGTGTGTCTTGGTTCTTTCACTCATTGACTTATGACCTCAGGCAAGTCACTTGCTTCCATGGGCCTCCGTTTGCTCATCTGTCAAAAGGGGATAATGACATTGTAGGGTGGATGAGGATCCAACAAAATATATGAAGGAAAGTTTTACAGAAGCAGAGCATGGTTCATAACATTACCCCTCCACTCCCATGGCCACATGCCTCCAGTTACTCCCTCTTCCGGGCTCAGCACTATCGACATGACCATGACATTAAAATCTTAACATGCTTTCCTCACTCCGTGAAGCAGTTCAGGGATGCTGTGCTGTGGCACAGTGCCAGGACCTGGCCCACCCCAGCCACCTGGCCCACCGTCTCCTCAGAGCCATAAAGCCCCAGTCCAGATTTCTTTCTCTTTCAATTAAACCACTTGGCCTCAAGGCCTCTACCCCTTGAGCCCTGATTTGCACGAACACCCTGTGAATAGCTTTGATTAGAAATGAAAAACCAGCATTTGGTCCAAGTGCTGCTCAGCACTGCCCTGCATCCAGCAGGGACAGGACGCCAGTCTAATCCAGTGCTGTTTCCTGAGAGACTGGGGCCGAGCTAAGCTGGGGAGGAGATGGCAGGTGGGCCCAGCCAGGGCTTGGCAGCCGCTGATGCCCAGACCTAAAGAGGCTGACCCCACATTGGTTCATGGCTCTCCCTGGCTTGTCTGTGCATTCGTGTGCCACCCCAGGTTATTAACCCCTCCCATTATGCGAGGCACCCTGGGCACACTGTGCCAGCCCTATGCAAGTGATAGGCATCAAAAGGCAGAGAAAGGAGGGGAAGCCAGGAATGTGCTCAGTCCAGCCCCTGCCCATTGGAGACCAGAAGTATTACTGTGGCTTCGACTCTGTCCCAACACACACACACACACACACACACACACACACACACACACACACCACTTTCTAATTCATCTGCTTACATCCTTTTAAAAGTCACAGGCCCCTTTGAGAATCTAATGAAAGCCAAGGTCCCTTTCCTAAGCAAAATGCACATATAGACCAAGTTTTTCACTTAATCTCAGAGTCTCTATGAACCCTGAAAGCTTCCATGAACTGTGATTAAGAATTTCTGATCAGATCCAACCACTTCATTTTACTGTAAAGACACTCAGGTCCAGAGAGGGCAAGTGACTTGCCTACGGTCACACAGCAAATTAGTAACACAGCCCAGTCTGAAGTCAGGGTTCCAGACTCCTGGTTCAGTGTCCTTTCTGCTCCCCTGGATGGTGTCTCCCTGCCTTTTCTCCCCGTGGTCTCTTCTCCGTCCGTCCTCTCAGGGCACAGCGCAGAGGACACTGCAAGCAGTGTGTGTTCAGTAAATGTGGTCATCAGGCCAGCTGCAAGGCAGGCCAACTTCATTTAGCTGGTTCCTCCCTGCAGGGCTAGAGCAGACATGATTTGGTTCTGAAGACGTGTAAGGGGGACTGGTCAGGGGTTGGCTGGTTCCTTTCCACTCTGTGAAGTCTGAGAGCTCAGGTTTGCCCCAAGTGACGTGCCGAGAAAAGTGTCCTCAGGTTACAGAGCAGAGGGACCTGAAGCATGTCCAGCCTTCCGCTAAATGCCAGTCAGGACCTCAGCTTTTAACATCACCTCCTGCCATCTCTGTTCCTCCTCTGCTCTGGAATCTACTCTGGCTCCCTAGTGCCATCGCATCAGATCAGTTTCCTTCCCTGGTGTCTTCCCCTGCATAGGATGAGCGATCTCTGCACTAGGGCCATCGCTCCTGTCCTGTCCCCCGTTGGTGTGTGTGGGCCTATCGGGAGGTGGGGAGGACACTGGAGGGGGATCTTGCTCTGCCTCACCAGCTGTCTCTGCCCCCAGGGCTGCAGTGCAATGCATCCGTGGACCTCATTGGCACCTGCTGGCCCCAGAGCCCTGCGGGGCAGCTGGTGGTTCGACCCTGCCCTGCCTATTTCTACGGTGTCCGCTACAACACCACAAGTAAGGGGGCCTGTGGAGGACCGACTTGGTGGAGACGGGGGAAATAATAATGACAAAAACGATAATAACAGTACCTCTCGTGGATACAGCAGCTACCATTTACCAAAGGCCAGCTCTGCTCTGCTGGGCACTGTGCGCTCACATTGTGGATTCTCACAATACCCCCGGAAGACACTATATATAACTGGATAGTGTTCATTATGCAACTGAGGCCTCTGAGGCTCAGAGAGGTTAGGAAACTTGCCCAAGGTCACCAGGTGGGAAGAGGTGAAGCTGGACTTGCATCCAGGCCTGTGTGACACTTCCTTCTGCAGTTGACAAGGTCAACTTGAGCCTCCAACAACCCCATGAGGGAGGGCGGGAATCCTCAGAACAGGCCAAACTTTGGGATGAGAACCCTGAGCTGAGAGCTGTTATGAGGCCGGCCCAGGTTATGAGCCTGGAGGCGGAGGACTCCGAGTCATGATCTACAGCCATGTTGGCCTCCCATACGGGCCCACAGGTGGAGTGGGGGTAGGGGAGGACTAACCCAGTGTTCAGATATTTGATCCCTTTGTAAACACCTTGCTCCCCTGAGGCCCTGAGCCTCCACCTCCAGGCTTTGCAGCTCCTTGCTATGTCACCTGTCACCCTCAGAATTAATTTGCTCTCCCCTGTCAATGACTCACAGCCCCTGCCTATCAAGACAGCAACACCTGCAGGCCAGAGTCCCGACCTGTCCAAGGGGAGGGGGGGTCCCGGGTGGGGTCCCGGGTCTGGTGGGCCCGAGCTCAGGGCCCCAAAAGGGTACAGGGGGGCCACAGACACCAGGTGGTTCACTCTGAGACAGGCTATGTGACCTTTAGCACATCTCCCCCCTCTTATGGCCCTCTGCCCCCTTTCTGAGGATGGAGAGGGATAGATGACATGGCTTCTAATACTTCATTAGCTCAAAGCTCCCAAGTTCCATCTCCTGCCCCTCTCTCCTTTACCAGCTGGACTAAGGTTAGGGTTGGGGGCTGCAGCCAAGAAAGGGTTGGAAGGCCCTGGGGAGGCATTGGGGCCAGAAAGGAGGTTGGAACAGCCAGACCAAGCAGCTTCATGTGCCTGGAACCCACAGAAGGAGAAGAAAGACTGGTAGGGGTGTGGGGGGACATCAGGCAAGAGGAAGGGCAGAAGGACCTCAGAGGAAAGCTTGGGGTGCACAGCAGCCAGCCTCCAGTTTAGTAAGGCCCATTTCACAGTTAGAAAATGGAGGCAGAGGCTGTTAGCTGCCCAGGGTCACAAAGCTTAGAAGCAGGGCCACACTGAGAGTCAGAGCCCTCCTGCTACTCCACCCACAATGCTGTGTACCTACAGGAAGGAGGCAGCATTGGGGCTGGTGCATTATGGGGGTGTGTTGGAGGGAGGTCCCTCTCCCTCTCAGGTACCAGGTCCTGCCTTTCACCTCCAAAGTGATTTTCATGTCTAGCCCTCCCTGCCCCCAGTCCCAATGCCACTGTCCCTGTCCAAGATACCCGATCTCTAACCTTTGTTTTGCATCTGACCCCATCACACCCTTGTTTGGAGTCACCTTTTCTATGACTCCCCATTGCCTCCATGGTCAAGTCCATACCCCTGAGTGGGGCTGGCCAGGCTCTCTCCAGCTGAAGCCCCACCAAATTATAGCCAGCCCTGGCCACTCCCTATGAGCTTCCTCCACTCTTGTCCCCAAGGATGACTTGACACGCCCCAAAGTGAGTGTTTTCAGAACTCAGTGCCTGGGCATGTGCCACTCAATTCGCCAGCCATGCCTTAAATGGAAGCCAGGAGTCCTGGGTTCCAGCCCCAGCTCCGTGTGTAACTGGCTGAAGAACCTCGGCATTCCCACTGGGCCTCAGTTGCTCCACCTGCAGGGTGAGAGGGAGGTTTGGGTGGGGTGCTCTTCGGCCTCCTCTGTCTTCCCTCTGTGATCCCAGGAGAGGAGCTGGGGGCGATGGTCCCTAGTCGTGGGGGTTGGGCTGGCAGATCCCCCTCTCCAGATGCCTAGTGTCGAACAGTGAGGAACACGCCCATGCAATCAATAGTGAGTGAGAACCCAGAGTTGCACCTAATCATTAAACACTAATTAATTTATTTACTGATGAGGTGCTGCTGGGACTTCCTGGCCTTCTCCTTAATGCCCTCCTTCCCGCTGCATCTGATCTTCAAAGACATGGGGAGAATTTCCAAAAATATCCATTTTCCCATGATTCTCCGGGAAGACTGCTCAGCTCAGCAATCAAAGACAAGGAGGTCGCATCCTCCCTGGCAACGACTCCCTGCTTGTCAGGCCTGTTTTCTTTCAGGGTCGCCTCCTGCCTCCCCACCAAAGCCTGCTCCCTCTGGATGACCCGGCCGGGTAGGGACTCCAGCTCCTGGCCCCACATGTGCGGTGTGAATGGGGGGCTTAGGCTAAGAGCATGGCTCTTGTTAGCCCCACCAGTACCCCCTTTGATAGGGACAAGTGACATGTTCTAAGTCTTATGTAAATACAGCTCCAAGACAATAATAATAACAACCACAGCTCAAGCCACCGGCCGGTGGAGCTCCAAGCACTCTGCATAGTTAACTACAATGCTCACTCAACCAATCGGTAGAGCTGTTGTTAATTCTGGTCTTTCAGGAAGGAAGTTGAGAGGTTGTGTGACTTGCCCAAGGTCACACAGCTAGTGAGGGACGGTGCCAGATTTTGAACCCAGACTGTCTGGGTGGAGAGCCATGCTCTTAACACGGCTTTGTTCTGCCTCGCTTAGGCAAGAACCACTCCCCCAAGTCCCTTTCTTTGCAGACAGAGCAGAGACACTGGATCCCCTGGTTCCTTGCCTCCCCCCAGACCCCCCTAAAAACCCTGTCACTAAGCTCTCAGCCCTCTGGTAGCTTATCCTTCATTTAGCAATTAGGAGAGAGTGAGCAGCATCGTAGCCTCTGCCCAAGGCTCAACTCCGCTGAGACTCGGGCCCACTGGCAGAGAAGCTGAGCAGAGCTTTAAAAACCCATTTAGCCTGTTTCCCCACTGGCCTGCTACAGAGGCGTGAGCGGCCTTTCAGCAGAGGGGCTGGGGAGCGGGGTTAGCGAGGAGGCCTCACAGCCTTGCAGCCCTGGAGGCCAGACCCTGTCTCCCTCTCTCGGTGATGCAGTAGCGTCTCCCCCCACCGCCCACACCATCTTCTCCCTCTGGTCCTGATGCTGCCAGCGGAGAGGCAGCTCCTAGGCTGGACGGCCCCTTGGGGGTCCACTAGTCCAGCCCTCCCTGGTGCACATGAGCAGAGGGGCCCCAGAGGCCAGCGGGCCCCAGTTCCTCACGCAGCACAGCAGCACTGAGCCGGCCCTGGGCCCCCACCTCTGTCTCTCACACACTGCTCTGCCCCTGCCGGGCCCCAGGCTCAGGGACTGGGACTCAGACAGTTCTCTCAGCTGTCCTCCTGCCCCGTGACATGAGGGTCAGTGGGAACTGTGGAAAGGCCTGCAGCAGGACAGAGGCTCCAGCGGAAATGGCTCAGGACTCAATTCCCTTCCAGCCAGTTCTGCCTGGAGTGAGGAATTAAGTCAAGGAAATATCTTTAGAGCCACTGATGCTGGACGGGGTACAGGGTGGGACAGGACTACCTTTACCAGCAAAGGAGGAAGACTTGAAGTTGGGATCTCTCTTGTCCCTTCCCTACTGGGTTTCAGAGTCCTGGTGACACGCCCAGGGGGGCCCTTTGTGCAGCTCTTGTCATCCCAGGGCCTGAATCCAGGCCTCAGACCATGGGGCTCCTCCCCATCCCTAGACGGTGACAGGTCCTGGGCTGTAGTCCAGCTGATGGCTGCACAGACCTCACCCCTCCTTGGGCCACTCTTCTGTCTTTTCTCCCCACTGCCATGTGCCATTCTGTGAGCCAGCTGTAGAGGTCCTAATAATGAGACACTTGTTACATGAGACCCACCCCCTGTGAGGTCCCCAGCACAACCCTGCTACCTATCATTTTCTGTCCCACGAGACCTCCACCAGGGATGTTCCCAACATGGGGAAATGCCCCTGTGGGGGCCTTCCCCGGCACCTGCCCGTGAGCCTCACCCCCGTGGAGCATGTGAGGACCCCCCACAAGAACCTCACCGCAATAGTCACCATAGGACACCCTGTCATTGCATTGTGCCACGTGAGCTGCCACCACATACCCTTCCGCCATATCATGCCCAGCCTCGGGAGTGAGATTGACTCATCAGACCTCACCATTCGTTTCTGCTGTCACGTGAGACCCCAAAATGGAAAAGTCCTCAGAAGGGAACCCACCACATAATCTGCCACCACATAAGGGCTTGCGAGGGAAGAGCCCAGTGAGCTGGTCAAGACTGCCCAAGGGCCAGTCTCGTGGGCATGATCATGCCAGCACGAGTGGGCAGAGCCGTGCCCCCATGGTCAGGCGCTGGAGTCCACACTGGGCCCCTATTGGATCCAGGGGGCAGAAAGAGGCAGGAAGCTGGGGTAGTAGGGAAGCCCCTCGTGCCAGTCTGTGAGCCAGCTGTAGAGGTCCTAATAATGAGACACTTGTTACATGAGACCCACCCCCTGTGAGGTCCCCAGCACAACCCTGTCATTTTCTGTCCCAAGAGACCTCCACCAGGGATGTTCCCAACATGGAGAAATGCCCCCATGGGGGCTTTCCCCAGCACCTGCCCTTCTGAGCCTCACCCCCGTGGAGCACGTGAGGACCCCCCACAAGAGCCTCACCGCAATAGTCACCCTAGGACACCCTGTCGTTTCATTGTGCCACGTGAGCTGCCACCACATACCCTTCCGCCATATCATGCCCAGCCTCGGGAGTGAGATTGACTCATCAGACCTCACCATTCATTTCTGCTGTCACGCGAGACCCCAAAATGGGAAAGTCCTCAGAAGGGCACCCACCACATAATCTGCCACCACATAAGGGCTTGCAAGGGAAGAGCCCAGTGAGCTGGTCAAGACTGCCCAAGGGCCAGTCTCGTGGGCATGATCGTGCCAGCACGAGTGGGCAGAGCCGTGCCCCCATGGTCAGGTGCTGGAGTCCACACTGGGCCCCTATTGGATCCAGGGGGCAGAAAGAGGCAGGAAGCTGGGGTAGTAGGGAAGCCCCTCTCCCCAGCTTCACCAGCAGTCAGGCCCTGTGCTGGCCCAGGTGGATGGATAGATGGACAGGGGGAGGGGCAGACAGATCCCTAGTTGCTATTTGGGAGAGGAACCGCGGGTCACTCTGCCTCTCTCTCCTTTGTCCAGACAACGGTTACAGAGAGTGCCTGGCCAACGGCAGCTGGGCCGCCCGCGTGAACTACTCAGAGTGCCAGGAGATCCTCAGCGAGGAGGTGAGGCTGCCATGCGGCTACCAGGGCCCCCAGCCGAGGTCTTGCCTGCTACTTGGCTGGGGGCCAGTCAGGGTGGGGGAGCCAGAGGCTGATGGCAAGGCCCTGGGAACTCAAACTCATGTATCCAGGAGGGAGGCTGTGCCACGTGGGCAGTAGGCAGTGGGCAGGCTGATGCGAGGAGTCCTCGTTCCTTCCTTCCCTCCTTCCACCTGCTCGCTGGGACAGGTTTTCATCCATTTTCCACCTCTCCCTCCTGAGCGACATATCCAGGTGCAGCCAGGGGCTATATCAGAATCGGGGGTGGGAGTGGGGGCAGGGCAGCTTGAAAAAGCCCTTTTATTTATTTAATCCCCA
>NW_005354174.1:3304266-3306121 GCF_000412655.1 Myotis brandtii
AGGTATTACAAATGTGTATTTTTATTGATTTCAGAGAGGAAGGGAGAGGGGGATAGAAACCTTAATGATGAAAGAGAATCATTGATCGGCTGGGGATGGAACCTGAAACCCAGGCATGTGCCCCGACCAGGAATCAAACAATGATGAAAGAGAATCATTGATCGGCTGGGGATGGAGCCTGAAACCCAGGCATGTGCCCCGACCAGGAATCAAACCTGAGACCCTTCAGTCTGCAGACCAATGCTCTATCCACTGAGCCAAACCGGCTAGGGCCATTTTGCCAGTTTCTTAAATGTTCTCCCAGAGACATTCCCTGCATATTCGAGTAATTAGGTGCCTATATTCTTTTCTGTTTTCACCCAAACGTTGCATATTATACACCCTTGTTCAACACCTTGCTTTTTACATGTAAGCATCCACCTTGGTGGTTGTTTCACACCAGTACATAAAGAGCAGCTTCATTCTTTTTTACATTTGCATAATATCACCTCCTGCAGATGGACCGTAATTTATTTACCCATTTTTTATTCTCAGTCTCTGGTTGCTACCAACAGTGCTGCAATGAATAAACTTTCAAGGTTGAGATTTGGCAGATGCACGGGTGTATCCATCTTCCTGGTGTTGCTGCCCTGCCCCCCTGTCCTTGCCCCTACATCTCCACCCACCCCTTCAGAGGGTGCTGAAGAAGGGGGTCATAGAGCTGGGAGCCTGGGGCAGAAAGGAGGATGCCCCAAGCTGACTGAGGCTTCTGGGGTGTAGAAGAGAGGGGCTGGACCAGGCAGTCCTGGGAATTCCTGTGCCTGAAGGATCTAAATTGGACGGGACCCTGGAGACCCTCCATCCCATCTTGCCTGGGAATAAGCATCACTGGAGCACTTGTTCAGATACAAGCCAGCGCCCTCCCCACTCCCAGGACTCCCCATTTCCTCTCGGAGCTACTGCAATTAACCGAGCACCCCGTTTGGTTTCTCAGCTCTGGGTCCTGGATAAGCCCTAATTAAGCGCCAGTGCCCGGAGGGATTGATTGCAGGTCATGGACTGGCAGACCAGCCGCCTGTGAAATGGGAGTTGTGAGGGCGCCCAGAGGCCAGGCTGGGGAGGAGACCGGCCCACAGCCCTCACCACCCGAAAAGCCCCAGTGCCACACCGCGCCACTTCCTCAGTCTCAGGTCTCCAAACTGGACAGGGACAGGGTGCTGGTCAGGCCCAGGGATGGGCTGTGTCCACAGGTTTCTCGGGCATCCCAGCGGCTCCTGTCGGTAGTGGTGGCTTTCTCTCGGAGGTCAGACTGTCTCTCGGTGTCATTAAGGTCTCTTGGAGTGTCACATCCTGGGTATCTCCCTGGGTGTCACGGACCACCTTTCAGGGTGTTGCTGACCATCTCTGCCCATCTCTTGAGGTAACATTGCCATCTGCCCAACACCCTCTCGGGCTCTCTGCACGGTGACCCCCACCCCCAGATGGCTTGCTCCTCCTCAGATGGCTTCAGGCTGATGTGGCAGCTGAGACAGGGCTGGAACCCAGCCTGGGCCTCTAATCCAAGGAGCCACGCAGGGGCAGCCCTGGAATGGTTTGGTCCAATTCTCCCCTTTCAGCCTCATGAGTCCCCATCCTCCCTACAGAAGCCCGGGACAGGGAGAGTGCCTCTGTTCTCCGTCCCTGCCTGTCCCCCAAGAAGTGCACCGTGGGGACAGGGGAAGCAGGGTCTTTAAGACCAAGCAGTCCTGGAATGTGACTGCCGGCTGGGTGGCTTGGGCTGATGATGCAGCCTCTTCAACTGGAAAAACAGGGACAGAAGGACAGTCTCAGAGGGCAGTTATGAGAAAGAAAAGCAGTGACATCTGTAGAGTTCCTG
>NW_005354174.1:3307090-3310609 GCF_000412655.1 Myotis brandtii
GTGGGATTCAGGGACAGACAGACAGGGAGACACAGTCCCAAATTACACAGTGCTGCTCCAGGACAACGTGAGGCACATGGGGCTCAGGGAGGGGGTGACTACTATTAGCATCGCCCACTCTGTCCCCAGCCACCGTTGGGTCTTTGCTCACACGGCCAGTGGGCGCAGGGGTGGGGCTGTGCGGGAGCCTCACCTCTGCCCTCTCTCTGGCCTCAGAAGAAGAACAAGGTGCACTACCATGTCGCTATCATCATCAACTACCTGGGCCACTGCGTCTCCCTGGTGGCCCTCCTGGTGGCCTTTGTCCTCTTTCTGCGGCTCAGGTGAGCAGTCCCTGGCACTGTCCCTGGGCCTTGAGCAGGGGGAGAAGTCAGGTGCAGGGGCTGCTGGGCAGGGGAGTCCTGCCCCTCACCTCCGTGGGAGGGGGTAACAGCTGTAGGTAGAGTCCCCTCTGGAAACCTCGGACAGGGCCACTTCTGCCCTCTTGCCTAGTAACTGCCAGGGGCGGGGAGGGGGCGGGGGGACGGCCAAAGCATCAGGCTGAGAGCAGCAGGGAGACTTCCCACTGGAGGCCTGTGTGTTTTCTGACCCTCGAATCTGGAACCAAAGGGAGGGGAGGAGTGCCCATGGGAGAAGGGCAGCCCCTGGTCCTGGAGCACTGGCTTCAGGCTGATGTGGCAGCTGAGACAGGGCTGGAACCCAGCCTGGGCCTCTAATCCAAGGAGCCACGCAGGGGCAGCCCTGGAATGGTTTGGTCCAATTCTCCCCTTTCAGCCTCATGAGTCCCCATCCTCCCTACAGAAGCCCGGGACAGGGAGAGTGCCTCTGTTCTCCGTCTTTGCCTGTCCCCCAAGAAGTGCACCGTGGGGACAGGGGAAGCAGGGTCTTTAAGACCCAGCAGTCCTGGAATGTGACTGCTGGCTGGGTGGCTTGGGCTGATGATGCAGCCTCTTCAACTGGAAAAACAGGGACAGAAGGACAGTCTCAGAGGGCAGTTATGAGAAAGAAAAGCAGTGACATCTGTAGAGTTCCTGACTCCGTGTCCAGCATACAGTAGGTACTTAATACATGATTCATCTCACCCCAAACCACCCTGGCACGGCCTGCTGGGGGGTTGGGGGGGGGGAGCTGACAGCAGGTGGTGGTGGAAGGGCTCCCTGCACACTGTGCTCATCACTCACCTGGGCCAGGGCTCCCACACGTGGTTATTACCCAGGGGCTTCACCGTGCGGACTTGTGGAGAATTTAATAAAAGTAATTAAGTGCCAGGCTGGACGTGTGCATAGAGTCTCCAGATTTGGCATCTGCTGCCAGGTGCTCAGAGGCCCTCCCCATGTGCACGGCCCCCTTCCTCTCGCTCTGTCTCTCTGGCCTGCCTCCATTTACACCTCGCTGGGTCTCAGCCCCTCCGAGCCTGAGTTGCTAATGTGACTTCCTGCCAGGTTCCTGAGAGCTTCTGCCAGGGAAACCAGCCCCTAGAGCAGAGCCACTGAGCACCAGGGCCTGGGACCTCAGAGGCCCTGCAGTGAGGCTGCCCCTTCAGCAGGGGTGGGGCAGGGCCAGGGAGAGGGAGAGGGAGGGAGGGAGGGAGGGAGGGCGCCATCGGATAGCTGCTAGATGGCCCACTGCAGAGGCACGTCCCTTGGGTGAGTGAGTGTGGGTCTCAGTTTTCTCATCTGAAAGATGGATGGGGCTGGACTTGATCCCTCAGGACCATCGATATATGAAATGAATGAAGTTGTAACGTTGGGGACTTTGTTCTAGTCCTGGGACAGGATCCCCTTCACTTCGTGCAGGGGTGGGACCTAGACAGGGAATTATAGAACCTGAGAGGGGTTCTGTGGTTTCTACCGATTCTGTGGATGCTAATCCACAGCCACTCTCCCCGTCGCTGACGGAGGCAGGCTTCAGCTACAGCAGGAGGGAGTGAGGGGTGATGGAGGAGGTGGTGGCTCCACGCAGAAGTGGGGGGAGGAAGGAAGTCCTGGAGAGTTGGTGTCTGCACCCCCTGGGGCCAGAGAGTTTGACCTGAATGGAAATGTGTGAGCACCCCTGTGAGCCATGCACACGCGTCTGTGCATGCAGAATGGGGTCCCTGTGTGATGTGGAGAGTCAAGTTAACAGACATTCGTCCAACAGCACGGAGCAGGGGACAGAGAGTGGGATTCAGGGACAGACAGACAGGGAGACACAGTCCCAAATTACACAGTGCTGCTCCAGGACAACGTGAGGCACATGGGGCTCAGGGAGGGGGTGACTACTATTAGCATCGCCCACTCTGTCCCCAGCCACCGTTGGGTCTTTGCTCACACGGCCAGTGGGCGCAGGGGTGGGGCTGTGCGGGAGCCTCACCTCTGCCCTCTCTCTGGCCTCAGAAGAAGAACAAGGTGCACTACCATGTCGCTATCATCATCAACTACCTGGGCCACTGCGTCTCCCTGGTGGCCCTCCTGGTGGCCTTTGTCCTCTTTCTGCGGCTCAGGTGAGCAGTCCCTGGCACTGTCCCTGGGCCTTGAGCAGGGGGAGAAGTCAGGTGCAGGGGCTGCTGGGCAGGGGAGTCCCGCCCCTCACCTCCGTGGGAGGGGGTGACAGCTGTAGAGTCCCAGGTCTCTGGACACCTCAGACAGGGCCACTTCTGCCCTCTTGCCTAGTAACTGCCAGGGGCAGGGAGGGGGCGGGGGGACAGCCAAAGCATCAGGCTGAGAGCAGCAGGGAGACGTCCCACTGGAGGCCTGTGTGTTTTCTGACCCTCGAACCTGGAACCACAGGGAGGGGAGGCGTGTCCATGGGAGAAGGGCAGCCCCTGGTCCTGGAGCACTGGCTGTGGCAGATTCTGCCCCCAGAGCTTAGGTCTGGGCGGGTCACAGGTAGAAAGGGCCATGTGTGACTTAGCCAGTCAGCCCCACTCTGAGGCTCAGTTTCCCCACCCATATATCTGGGCTGGAGTGGTGCTTTCGGCCTATCCCTCCTCCTCTCTCCCCGCCCCTTGCTCCCAACACCCACCTCCCCTGCTGCCCCTAGGAGCATCCGCTGCCTCAGAAACATCATCCACTGGAACCTCATCTCGGCCTTCATCCTGCGCAATGCCACGTGGTTCGTGGTCCAGCTCACCATGAGCCCCGAAGTCCACCAGAGCAACATGGTATGTCTGGAGGCGCAGGCCCGGGGTCAGAGGAGGGGTCCGGGTGGGGCTGTCCTGGAGGGGGAGGGGCAGGGCCAGAGCCAGGCCTTGGGGCCCACAGAACAGAAGTGGCCCATCCTGCCCAGGGGAGGCCCCAGGCCCAGGGTGGGATGCGGGTGCTGCCCCCACCTGTCCCCCCCACCCCACCCCGCTCACTGTCATATCTGGTGGGGGCGGGGTGGCAGGGCTGGTGCAGGTTGGTGACAGCCGCCTACAACTACTTCCATGTGACCAACTTCTTCTGGATGTTTGGGGAGGGCTGCTACCTGCACACGGCCATCGTGCTCACGTACTCCACCGACCGGCTGCGCAAGTGGATGTTCATCCTCATTGGCTGG
>NW_005354174.1:3310652-3347767 GCF_000412655.1 Myotis brandtii
GCCCATCCCAGGCTCCCCTCTCCTCACCCAGACCCAGGCCAGCTGGCTGCAGGGCCAGGTTAGGGTGACAGAATGTACACCACAGCCCTCTGCCCCTAGCTGGGGGGAGGGGAGGGAGCATTTAAAGGAGGTATGTTGGAAGAGTGGGTCCCAGCTCTACCCTGGGGACCCCAGCCTGCCTCCAGGCCCTGGGATGCACTGAGGTCCTCCAGGCCCCGCCGAGTGGCTCTGTGACTGTGCTCTCTTCCCCAGGTGTGCCTTTCCCCATCATCGTGGCCTGGGCCATTGGGAAGCTGTACTACGACAATGAGAAGTAAGTCAGCTCCTTCCTTCACTGCCTCGGGGGCCCTCAGCCCAGCTCTGCCTGACACTCCTCCAGGGCCTTCAGCAGTCACCTTCCCTGTCAGGGCCACAGTTTCTTCATCTATAAAGAGAGGGAGCTTGGGGCTGGGCTCAGTCCGAGGCTCCCTGGGGTGCTCTGCCTGAGGGGGGCTGGACAGGCGGATCCAGGCAATTTGCTCTGTCTTGGGCTCTCCCAGGCAGAACCACAGGAGGGTTACCGGCTGCCTGTGGAGCCAGACTGTTCAGGGCCTGAATCGTGGCTCCATCACTAAGTAACTGTACGACCTGGGTGCTATACTTACTACAGCTTGCCTCAGCTTCCTCGTCTGTAAAATGGGCATCTTAATAATAGTGCCTCCCTCACAGGGTGTGGTGGGGATGACATGAGTTAATATATAGTAAGCATTTAGGATTGTACTTGGCACATAGTATATGCCGTACAAATGTTTTCTATTAATCTTAAGACTTAATAGCAACTGATCCAGACCATCTCAGAGACCCCTTCCAGCTCTGAAGTCCTGAGGCGCCTTAGTGAATGGATACAGGTGTTCCCAGCTGCCCCTGACAACTAGGCTTCCACTCAGGGTTCTCAGCCTTGGCTCCCATTAGAGTCACCCAGGAAGCTTTAAAAAGTACCAATGCCCAGGCTTGACCTCCAGGCTTGGATGTAATTGGTCCAGAGTGTGGCCTGGGCACCGGGATGTTTTTTAACTGCCCAGGTGATTCTACTGTGCACCTGAGATAAGAGAACCACTGAGATAGTGGTTTCAGGAACCCACTGTCTGACTGGGGTTCCAGGCGGCCTTCATCAGTGACAAGTCTCCCCACCATCGTAGAGTAGGGAAGCCACCATAGCCTCACTGGGATGGACAAGGAGCCTAGAAAATTCTGTTCATTACTTACCAGGGCGATCCTTCCTGACTCCGGGAGGCGGGTAACTGCCACACCACTGTGGGCCAGAGTCCCTGAGCAGGGGCATCGTAACCCCTGGGCGATGGCCTGTGCCTGCAGGTGTGCAGGAGTGGGTGTGAGCACAGGGGAGAAGAGGAAGGACTTTTCCCCAAAGCTGCCCAGTAAGCATCCTAGAGGGAAAAGGATGCCTGAGCTGGAGAAGTTGGTCTGAGTGACTCTGGAGCCCCACCTTGTGGCAAGATGCTGCCACTGCAGCAGGAGGAATCCAGACTCAAGGCCAAGGACTGGAGTTGACTCCAGACAGGTCACGTTTGGTCTGCACCATGTTTTTTGAATTTAAAAAGTCAAGATTTTCCACCTAAAAATCTCAGTTTTGGTTTATGGAAGCATCATGAGATCTAGGCGCTGCGGGGCTGCATGCCCACAGGACCCTCCTCTAGGCACGGAGGTGGGATTTTCTGTGCGCCCTGTCCCCCTCACTCCCCTGACCTTCCTAGAGCTTGCTGGAGGGAGCTCAGGAAAATGCAAAGCAAATCTGCCTCCTGGGACGGTGGGATCTATGGAAGCTCTGCCTCGAGGCTGGTCACACTGCAGACTGGGAGACTGCTAGCTGTTGGGGGCCTCTACGTGACAGGGGCAGGGCAAGGCACCACCAGTGGGCTTGTGCCGGAGACACAGTGGGGACTGAGGGGGCAGTGGTGTGTTGGGCCCATGCCTGCTCCATTCAGACGTCTTTTCCATGATCTCCCTGCCACACTGCCTGCTTCCAGCTTTACATCTAATAACAGAGGATGCCGACCATGCTGCAGACGGGATAACTGAGCACTGTGGTGGGATCAAGTGGCTTGACCTTTGGCCAGGGTTGGAATTTGGGCACCCAGAGCCTGGTTTCCAGCCCCAGTCCTGCCCTGGCCTAGCAATGCCCCTCCCCTATGCCACCAAACTGGACCCGGATGGCCCCTCCTCTCACCTCCTATCTGTGATCTTCTAGGTGCTGGTTTGGCAAAAGGCCTGGGGTTTACACCGACTACATCTACCAGGGCCCCATGATCTTGGTCCTGCTGGTAAGAACCTGGGTGGGGGGCAGTCGGGAGGGGCCATCAGAGCCGACTGTGGACCCCAAGGATCCCTCTGCCTAGAATGTTTGAGTGCTAGTGAAGGTGGCGGGAGAGCAGCAGGGGGGACCAAGACCAGACCTGAGATGGCTAAGTCCCTAACATCTTGCACACACACATGCCTACACCATCCCACTGTGTGCTCACTTGCAGATCAATTTTATCTTCCTTTTCAACATCGTCCGCATCCTCATGACCAAACTTCGGGCGTCCACCACGTCTGAGACCATTCAGTACAGGTAAGTGGTCCTGTGTCCCCCACCCCTGGGGGCTCCAGAGATCCCAGTCCTTACCCAGGGTCTTCCCCCAGGCCTGACAGTCCCTCCTGAAACCCCAGCCCCCCATCTCAGACACTGGGGACTGACTCCCACCCCGGCCCCCTTTGGGGTGGGCTGTGACTCTGGCTTCCCCGCCCTCCACCAGGAAGGCTGTGAAGGCCACTCTGGTACTGCTCCCCCTCCTGGGCATCACCTACATGCTGTTCTTTGTCAACCCCGGGGAAGACGAGGTCTCCCGGGTCGTCTTCATCTACTTCAACTCCTTCCTGGAGTCCTTCCAGGTACCAACGCCTTCCCCTCTTGGTCCTGCCCCCCACCCTCCACCCCACACCTCCAGGGGTGGGCATTCTCCCAGACAGGGGCCTGGAGGGGCAGGACACTGGGGAGGGAAGGGGCTGCCCGGAAACTGAGTGGGGCCACTCAGCCCAGTCCCTTGACCCGCCTTCTCCTCCACCCCAGGGTTTCTTCGTGTCTGTGTTCTACTGTTTCCTCAACAGCGAGGTAAGGACCCCGGGCTGGGGTTCAGAATGGCAGGAGGCCTGTTGGGAGGAGAGATGGTCTGCAGCCTCCCTCTGCCCCCCACATGCTGGCCCTCCTCCCTGCCCCCAGGTTCCTTTAGGGATACCCTGGAGGGTCCGGGCCACCTGCCCACGCTGCTCCTGCCGTGGCAAGCCTCCTCCTTTGCTCACTTAGGCAGTTGACATTGGGAGGGGGGAAGAGCTGGGGCCTCAGCCTTATCAATGGGTCTGTGAAATGGGTTGTTGAAAGCCAGGAAGCTGAGCCCTCGGGCAGGGGATGCATGTGGATTGAGGGTAGGGGTTCTTCATGGCAAAGACACTGTGTGGGTTAGAAAAAGGCATTCCTTCCTCGGGACACCTGAGAAAACAGTCCCGATGTTCCTGTGGCCCCCTGTGCACCTCACACCTGTGCACTGCTCACCTGCAGAGCTGTTTGCCTTACAGCGGCTTGTGGCAGCCCTCAGGGAGGGAGGGCCCTCCTGTGACTGGGCTTGAACGTTATGGTCTGCTCCATGCCCACAGGTCCGCTCTGCCATCCGGAAGAGGTGGCACCGATGGCAGGACAAGCACTCGATCCGCGCCCGGGTGGCCCGCGCCATGTCCATCCCCACCTCCCCAACCCGTGTCAGCTTTCACAGCATCAAGCAGTCCACAGGGGTCTGAGCTGGAAGGCCGTGTCTGGAGGGGACCAGCTCCTTCCCCACCCCATACTGGCCCCGAGACCTGGGAGGCCCCTCCCTGACCCCCAGCTGAGCAGGAGTTCTGGGCTCTGAGAGCAGCCACAGTCTGGGCCATGGGACAATTGGAAAATAAGCTATAGGACTCGGCTGGGCCCAGAGCCTCTGGCTCCCCCTGGCCCCCAGTCCTCCCTGGCGAGTGGAGTGAGAATGGGGAGCCAGGCCATCCAAAGCAGCACAGGGGTCTCTCCAAGAGGTGTCCTCCCAGAGCACAAGGTGGCCAATGCACTGTGGGGGTATTCGCTGCCCCAGGGGCACCATGGGAAACTCTTGGAACAGCATCCCAACCACGGAGATAATGCCTCCGGGCCTTAGCAATGCCTTCCAACAACGCTGGGAACCAAGGCTTGCTGTCAGAGCCCTGGAGACGTTAGAAATCGGTGGCATCATCAGACATCAGGCTACGTGACCAGAAATCCTCCCACGCCACCAGAACGTCATCTGGCCCTGTGGTGCTGCCACCAGAAATGCCCTGTCTCGCTGCACCCTTGGACTTTTACTGCCCTGCCGGCCACACAAGCTCCCTCTCCCTAACCTCCTGCCCCAGGTGTCTCCACCTTTGTGAGAAGATGGGGGCTGGGGTGTGCCCCAGCCAAAGCCGGTCTCCCTGTGAAGGGGCGGAGAATGCAGAGGACCATCCAGCCTGCTGACTGAAGTGACCTGGCCTCTGGGCAGCCCCTCTGCTGGTCACAGAGAGCTTGTTGCCCTGGATGTCCTCTGGGGACGCACTGTTAGCTACACAAAGATAGGAGAAAGGGCAGGCCCCTCAGGCCCCAGCGCCTGGAGCAGCACAAGTGGCCCTTGGGTCAGCTGATCGCATCCACCCCAGGCATAGACTGGCCCAGCCCTCACTGGACAGCCAGGGCTTTGGGGGTGCAGGGCTGGGAGATGGGGGTGGCTGATGTAAATAATAATAATATTTATCTTTTCAACCAGCATCTGTGAAGTTCTGCACTGTGCCGGAGCTGGGTGGAAAGGGTCTGCAGAGAAATGGAGGCCACTTTGAGGGTTCAGGGCCTCTGTGTGTCTGGGAAACACACACACCCATCAAGGATGGGGTGCTAGGTGAGCCCTGAGGGCTGGTTGAGGACTAGGTGGGTCCTGCTGGCCCAGGTGATAAGGACAGCTTTTGTAAGGGGGTGCGTGGTAGGGAGAGACAGGCTGTGGGTAAAGGACATCGTGGGCAGGGGCACAGCTTGGGCAATGGAGTGGCGATGGAGTGTCCCAGCCCCAGGGGAGAAGCTCAGGTGGAAACAGGGAGCAGGTGGGGGTGGGGACCAGGAAAGGAAGGTGGCGGGAAGGGTAAGTGCACACAGGCCATCGCCCCTCTGGGCAGCTGGAACTTAATCCTGCTGGACACTCGGGAAGCCGAGTGGGACACACGCCTCCACCATCCCATCGAGGATCGAGGGATGTTTATCTACCAGCTCCTTCAGTCGGGGTGAAGGCTGCTACCAGGGTCCTTAATCCTCCTGCACTTCCCATGGCCACTTGGGCCACAAGGAGGCCAAGAGAGAGCGTCCAGTCACAGCCGCGTGCGGTGGAAGCCGGTGTGGGCTGTGTCCTGGGGGACAAAGGGGAGGGAGGGACAATGAAACTCCCAGCAGCACACACAGGGCCAGGGCAGCTGGGCCTTGCCGCGGGGTCTCTGACCACACGTGCACACAGGGCGGGTGGTGTCGGACACCAGCACAGGCTAGGATGACGGGTACCGAGAGCCCTGAGCTCCCTGCAGGGAAGGGAGGTGCAGTGGGTGGGGGTCTGGCCCAGGGAGGAGCTGCGGGTGTCCCTGGAGGCCATGAGGGGACCCTGCTCTGCCAACTCCAGCTCTGTCTCCTTAAGTAGAGAGACGGGGAAGACATGGGGAGGGGACCAGGGGACACAGGCTAACAGCTTTCAGAGTAACTGGGTGGAGAAGCCCCAGAAAGAGTCCTGGCTGGCAGGAGGGACCGTAAGTGGCTGATGGGTCTCGAATGGCCGCATGGAGGCATCTTCCTCAACTCTGCGTTCCACTCCATGAAGAAGTGAGAAAGGGAGGCTTTCCTGGGAAACGCGGGATGTGGGGGTGGGGCCTCCCACGGATGGGCTGGGGGACTCTGAGGGGGTTGCATACATAAGGTTCCTTGAGGGGGCGACAGGGGCGGTGCCCCCTTTCCTGCTTGTGCCTCCTGGTGGCTTCAGTTGATGGGCTCCCTCTGAGCACCTACTGTGCACTCGGCCCTGGGCCTGGTGTGAGGGGCAGATGAGCAGCACCCCAATGCCAGCCACCAGCTGCTCAGCTCAGAGCTCAGCGCTTGGAAGGCCGTGGGAGCCACCTCCAAGGCTGCCGTCATCAGAGGAGCTACAGGTGTCCCTGCACAGGCAGGGGCTGGTCCAGAGGAGCCTTGGGACCCCTCCCATCCAGAGACTGTAAGGGCAGAGGGGCTGCTTCAAGCACAGCTGGGGACATCTGGGCCCCAAAGAACTGCAGCTCCTATGCCAGGGCAGGTGCCCAGAGTGTAACCCTTCCACAGCCCGTGTGTGTTCTGGGCTCTGGGACCAGGGTGAAGGCAGGCCCCAAACAGGATTTCTGAAGGTCATTCTGCCCTGAGGTTTGGCCTGTGGGTGGAGTGGGAAGAGAGGTAAGTCCCTTGGGGGTGGGGGTGGTTCTATGGGCCAATAGACACACAGGTCACTACACTTCAGGGAGGGGCTGGGCAGCTGCAGGGTGGGGTCACTGTGGTACAGGCCCCTCTCCCAAGCCAAAGACCACAGTCCCCCAAAACTGCCCTCCCTGAGTCCATTTCTCCTGGGGACCCTCCCTCCTAGGCACAGATCAGCAGTGGAGGGAAACCACAGTGTGGGTTGGTTTTCCATTTTGGGCTCTCCCTCCCCGCCTCCCTGAATGTGACAATAGGATCCTGCGGGGGTCGGGCGGATCCTCAGCTTCCCCTCCAGCCGCCTCAGTCCCCTGCTGCTGCCGGGTCAGACCCGTAGGACCAGGACTGGGGAGGGAGTCAGATCTGGGGATAACACTTATTAGGAAGGGAGGGAGGTTTTGGAATCCAGATAATAATTCTTTCATTGTGGGCATTTGTAGATCTCTTTGCATTCCACCGAATCCTTTAAAACATTTATCTAACCCTCAACTAGCCAATGGAGGTAGGAACTAGCCCATTTTACAGCTGAGGAAACTGAGGCCTGGAGACCCACCTGAGATCAACAGTCCTTTGGCTCCAAGTCCAGGGCTCTTTTTACCCCCTCAGTTGACTAAAGTCACTAGGCTTGAATTTGGGGAGACCAGGACTGATAAAGCAGCTGGGGGTGAAGGGAGGGGGTAACAAGGAGGCCTCAGTGTTTCAGACCGTCTGATTGAGGATGTGTCCCAGGGGAAAATAGGACCATCCCAGAGATGGCCCAACCAGTGTCCAGCTGCTGAGTCCAGCTGAGTGGGAGCTATGAGGGTGTGTATGTCCCCCTGGCTCCCAGCCTTCCTTCCCTATCTCTCCAACACCCTCCGCCCCTCCACTTCTTAACTGTAAATAGTGCAGCCCAGGCCACCAGAAGCCTCTGGGAGTCTCTCTGCATCCACCCAGACACTGCCCAGTCCTGCGAGGGTGCCACTGGCCCCAGGATCATCTCATCCAGCCCTGACTTCAAACCCAACAGTCCACCCTTGGTCCAAATAAAGAGGGTGCTTTCTGCATTTCACCAACAACGACACTGTCATTCATTGAGTGCTTACTGGGCACCAAGCGCCGCCGAGCCCCTCACTTGTTGACCTCATCTACTCTTCACACCACCCTATGAGGCAAGTGCTATTATCCCCACTTAACAGATGGGGAAAGTGAGGCCCAGAGAGGTTGAGAGCTGCCCAAGAGCACCCAGCAGTGGCATGGCTGGATGTCAACCCCAGCTGGCCTCCCTTAACCTGCACTGTGTCCAACCCCTCTGCAGCAGGAGTTCTTTGTAGGGCACCCCTCCCTGCCCTGCTGCCCCCTCCAATGCCCTCCCTCGGGAAATTCCTTGGTTTTCCCAGTTTGTGGACAAACAGATACGAAGCTGGATGTAGGAGTTGGTGTCCACAAAGCATGAGCCTCGGGTGGATCCCTCTCTGAACCCAGCCCAGCCTCCAGAGCGACCACAGGCTGCCCGCCTCCCAGCGTCCCCAGTCCTCCTCCATCTCTAAGCATTGCCTCCTAGTCCCTACCCTCTGCATCCCACCAAACCCTGCAGCTTGGAGGCAAGAGATGCCTGGGCCGTGCATTATCTTTCAAAGCTCTCAGGACGTTGGAAACACCACCGAGATCACCATTTGGAGATGACTCTAGAGACCTCCAGAACTGCAACAAGCCTGTCTTACGCCCAGTACCCCTGGAGGGGACTGCAGCTGGCGTCACTGTTTTCTTTTAATTGTGGCAAAATACACATAACACAGAACTTGCCATCTCGACCGTGTCCTAATGCACAGTTCAGTGCCACTAGTGCACTCACTACCACCCACTTCCAGAACCTGTTTGTCTCCTCATGGAAACACCATACCTTAAGCACTCACTCCCATTCCTCATTCCCCCAGCCTCTGGCCACCACAAACCTGCTTTCTGTCCCTGCAGATTTGCCTGTTTTCAATATTTCATAAAAGTGGAATCATACAATACTTGTCCTTTCATGACTGGCTTCTTTCACTTAGTACAGTGCTGTCAAGGTGCAACCACATTGTGGGAGCCTGAATCAGAACTTCACTCCTTTGAATGCCCGCTTTCCATTCTCTTGTAACTGTTCAGCTTCCCGAGGAACCACCAAACTTCTCTGCTAGGGCCACACCATTTTACATTCCCAACAGCAACATATGAGGACTCCAGTTTCTCCACGTTTCTGTCAAAACTTGTTATGATCCAAGTGTTTGATAACAGCCACCCCAATGGGTGTGCTGGTCCTTGGTTTTTCAAGATTTGAGACTCCCTGAGTGGACAGTGGGGGACCCAGTGAGGGAATAGACTGAGCATCAGTAACTGGGGGGTGGGGGGGAACAGAAAGTTTTATTATCACAGAGCTCAGTAACGGGCTGGCTAGCCCTGCTGTGCCCAGCACCTGGGTGCTCGGATGCAGAGGCGCACCCAGTCTAGACACCTCTACACTCCGAAAGCACGGCTCAGTCAGTGTCCCTCCTCGAACTGCCCGACCAAAGCACCAGTCCTCCCTTTGCAAGGGGAGCCCAGCAGAGGGGCAGCCGGCACCTCCTCCATTTTTTGCAGCTCCATCCAGGCTACACTCACAATCAGTTGCTTCTATTCCCTAATGCATTTCTGACAGTTAACTTGTCATTGCAATTACTGGTTTGTAACCTAATTAAGTGCTATGTTAGTGGATGAATCAGAAGTACACAAACAAAGAGCGACGTCGTTCCTTATGAAAACTCAGCTGAATGGTTTGAAAGACATAATCTGAGTTGGACAAAAAAATAGCTGTCAAGTGAGGTGTGGGTGAGACAGATATAAGTAATTGGGTGGGAAGAGGTTGTCAAAGTCTATACAGCTCCACTTGTCAACCATTTTGCAAGGTCCTTTAAACTCCCCCTCCCCCTCAAAGAGTCCAAGGCTGGATGGTGGAGACGGTGTCCCCTCGGTGTGGGTGTCACAAGAAAGGTGACTCGGAACTAAACGGGTGGACACATAACTAAAGGAGAGGCCTTGAGGAAGGTCAGGGACTGTATGCTGATTCCTTGGAAGTTAAAATAAAATGTGTTTTATGCATTGAATTGTGTTCCCCAAAATGACATGTTGGAGTCCTAACACCAGTATCTGTAAATGTGACCTTATTTAGAAATAGGGTCTTTGCAGAGGTAATCAAGTTATGATAAGGTCATTGGCTGGGTCCTAATACAATATGACTGATGTCCTTATAAGACAAGAGACACAGAGGGAGAAGGCCATGTTCAACACAGGCAGAGATTGGGGTGATGTACAAGCCAAGGAACACCAAGGATTGCCAGCCACCCCCAAAATCAGGAGGAGAGAGGAAGGATTCTACCCATAGTCTCGAAGGGAGCATGGCCCTGCTGACACCTCGATTTTGGACTTTTCTTAGTGTGCTCGGGCTGCTATAACTAATACCACAGACAGGGTGGCTTAAACAACAAGCACTTATTTCTCACAGTTCTGGAAGTCCAAGATCAAGGTGCCAACATATTCAGTTCCTGGTGTGAGCTCACTCCCTGGTTTGCAAATGGCCACCTTCCTGCTATGTCCTCACAGGATGGAGAGAGCATCTCTCTCCTGTCTCTTCTTAGAGGGGCACCAATCGCATTCATGACACAATTACCTCCCAAAGGCCTCACCTCCAAGCACCATCACACTGGGAATTAGAGGTTAAACATAGGAATTGGGGCGGGAGTGGAGAGGGCACACACAAACACGTAGTCCATAGCAGACTTCTAGCCTCCAGACTGTGGGAGAATAAACTCCTGTGTTAAGCCACCCAGTTTGTGATCATTAGTTGAGGCAACACAAGAAACCAACACAATGTGTAAAGTCTGTAGGTAACTTCGTAAAGATTCCCTTCATGAATCCACTTTTTCTGTCACCCCATCTCCCACCCAGTCCCACTCAACGGGGATGAGCGGCTGACCACAAGGTCTGAGCACACCACACAGCACAGGGGGTTAGCTGGAGGCTCACGGCCCCACAGCCTGCGTTTGAATCTCGTCTCTACCACTGATGAGGTCCTTCGGAAAAGTCTCCTCACTGCCCTGTGCCTCAGTCCCTTCTGCTGTAAAACAGGGTCGCTCACTCGTGCATCCTACGCGTATGTCCCTGGCATCACTGTCTATACCAGAATCCAGGAGCAGCGGCCGAGAACAGACAAGGTTCCTGTCCTCACAGATCTCAAACGACAGGAGACGGAAAATAAACAAGGAAACCCAAAAACAAGCAAAAACCTAGGACTGTGATACATGCTTTGAAGACAGTACATCCTGAGTTGTGATCATGACATGCTAAGAAGCGGGGCTATTTTCTCCTGGCGTTGGTGGTGATGTCACTGGGGTTTGGGCCTGAAGGACACACACAAGCAGCAGGTGAGGCTTTGGGGCAGAGAGCAGAGCTGCAGGGCCAGCCCTGGGGCGTTCAGGGAGCCTCAGGTTCACCCACCCACAACACGGGGGTGTTCAGGTGAGTGTTAAGCTAACGTAACAGAGACCACAATAAGGCAATGGCTTCAGGAAGATAATGGATCACCGTCCACAGTGAGCACCCCGTGCCACTGCTCCATGTGGACATCCGGGACCCAGTTCCTTCCACCCCCTCCCTTAGGACAATGTCTTCTTCTCCACAGTCAATGATCCACACGTGTCCATGACTGCCCTGAGAGAGAGGGAAAGAGATGGACAAGGAGCCCACAGAGCCCCTCTGAAGGGCTCACATTATTTCTGCTCAATTCCATTGGCAAGAAATGGCCATGTGGCCATTCCTAAGTCCAAGGGAGGCTGGCAAAAAAATTCTGGTCATTTAGCGGTAGAAAGGGGCATGGATTTGAAGGCCAGCTCACAGCCTCTAGTAATACCTCCTTACAGGCACACAATGAGGACAGATCAAGTATCTGGCACTATGTGGGAGCTCAACAAAAGTGCACAATATGGTGGAGCTCAGGGCCTCAGGAACTCTCTGACCCAATGTCCTCATTTCTTTGCAGCTAAAGAAACAGGGGCAGAGGAGAGGCACCTGCCGGGGTCACCCAGCGGGTAAGGGGCCAACGTTGGTCCCGAATCCTGTCTGGGATCCTCAACCCCATCTTCCCACATGTGATTTCACATTACCCGGCTCAGCCCCACCTGGGGTTGGGCAGAAAGCAGGGACCCAAATGACCCCTCTACACAGAGGCGGTGTTGGGGGATAGGACCCGAGAGGGACCCTGTTTTCTGCAGCACTGTCCTAGGTCCCAGGGGCACAGCTTTATGACTGGGTGGGTGTGGCCCTGGTTTCTGGGATGGGAAGCCACACTGCTCTGTGACAGAGGGCCACACCTACCCCCTGAGAGAGGGAGCTGGGCTGTGAGCCGCTGTCAGGCTGGGCTGGCTGAGGAGGATGGCGTGCCTGGGTTTCCTCCTCCTCCTCCTCCTCCTCCTTCTCGCCAGCGCAGTGGCCCAGGGGGAGTATGGCGTGGTCCACGTGGTGTCACAGAACTGGAGCAAGGACTACTGCGTGCTGTTCAACTCGGATTATGTCACCCTGCCCCGGGACCTGCGCCACGCCCCACTCCTGCCCCTGTATGATGGCACCTCGGCACCCTGGTGCCCTGGCGAGGACTCCTCCCATCAAGCCCAGCCCAGCTCCCCCAGCCAGCGGCCCCTCCACCGGACCACCGCCATGGTCATGCGGGGCAACTGCAGTTTCTACGCTAAGGGCTGGCTCGCTCAGGGCCGAGGCGCCCACGGGCTGCTCATCGTGAGCCGGGCCAGTGGCCAACAGTGCGCAGACACCACCCTGGCGTCCCAGGACCCCCACAAGCCCCTGCCAGACCTCACCATCCCGGTGGCCTTGCTCCGATACTCTGACATGCTGGACATTCTCGGCCACACCCACGGGGGCGCCATGGCCCGAGTGGCCTTGTACGCACCTCCAGAGCCCATCCTCGACTACAACATAGTGGTCATCTTCATCCTGGCCTTGGGCACCGTGGCCATGGGTGGCTACTGGGCTGGCCTGACCGAGGCCGATCGGCTGCAGCGGCGCCGGGCCCGAGGAGGAGGGGGGCCCGAGGGTCACAATCAGCAGGAAGCAGTGGCAGCCCAGGGGAGGCAAGAGGAAGACGATGAGGACACACCCGTGGACTTCACGCCGGCCATGACGGGAGCAGTGGTCGCCATGTCCTGCTCCATCATGCTGCTCCTCTACTTCTTCTATGACTCCTTTGTCTATGTCACGATTGCCATCTTCGGCCTGGGCGCGGGCACCGGCCTCTACGGCTGCATGGCCCCCCTGCTGCACTACCTGCCCCTGCAACAATACCAGTGGCCCCTGCCTGGCCGCCGGGCCTGTCTGCGGCTACCCCTACTGCTGCTGGCCGGCCTATGCGCGGTGGTGACCGGCCTCTGGGTGGCCTACCGCAACGAGGACCGCTGGGCTTGGCTCCTGCAGGATGCGCTGGGCATAGCCTACTGCCTTTTCGTCCTGCAGCGCGTGCGGCTGCCCAAACTCAAGAACTGCACCTTCTTCCTGCTGGCCCTGCTGGCCTTCGATGTCTTCTTTGTCTTCATCACACCCCTCTTCACCAGGACCGGCGAGAGCATCATGGTGGAGGTAGCCTCAGGCCCGGCAGATTCCTTGAGCCACGAGAGGCTGCCCATGGTGCTCAAAGTGCCCCAGCTGAGCTTCTCGGCCTTGACCCTGTGTGACCAGCACTTTACCATCCTCGGCTTCGGTGACATCGTGGTCCCAGGCTTCTTGGTTGCCTATTGCCATCGCTTTGATGTGCAAATGCACTCACGCCAGGTCTACTTCATGGCCTGCACCGTGGCCTACGCCGTGGGTCTGCTGGTCACGTTTGCTGCCATGGTCCTCACGCAGATGGGCCAGCCTGCCCTGCTCTACCTGGTGTCCAGCACCCTGCTCACCAGCCTGGCCGTGGCCACCTGCCGCCAAGAGCTCACCCTCTTCTGGACTGGCCAGGGCAGAGCCAAGACACCCGCCCAGCCCATGGCAGGGCTCTGTGGCACTCATCCAGGTGGCTCCAAGCAGAAGCAGGAGGACACAGCAAACGTCCACACAGCCAGAGAGCCTGAGGGGGCCACCAATCTTTTGGCAGGGGACTTAGACGGCAACCTCAGGGAGGACACAGCCAGGAATGTCACCACATCTGAGGACGAAGCCACCAGTCTGGTTGGCTACAGTGACAGCTCCGAGGGCTGGAGTGATGCCAACCTGGACTCTGATGAGCTGCCTCTTGCCTCCCCCAGGACCTCGGAGGAGCTGATGCCCCTGATGCCACTGATGCCATCACCCTCAGAGCTGGGCCACGCACACACCCACGCCCATGCCCTGGACCACGCCCAGGCTCAGGCTCAGGCCCAGGCTGCTGACGTGCCCTGGAGGAGGCTGCACAAAAGGAAGGGTTTTAAGGTAAAGAAGAGCATGTCGACCCAGGCTCCCTTGTGAACCAGGCCCTAAGACATATGCCTCCAGAAGGGTGGACAGAATATCGCAAAGCAAAGACACACGTGGCAAAAAGAAATCGGGGCATTAAAGATTTTCCAGATCTACCCAGCAGAGCCTCTTTGTTTGTTAGGATGATGAGAAAGCAGCCATGGAATAAGTCCACGCAGGGCCCAGAGGGTCCTTAGAATAGGGCACCACCCCAAATCGCGCAGAGGGGGAAACTGAGGCTCAAAGAGGGCACACGACTTACACAAAGTTACTCAGCTAGGTCGAGATATTCTCCTAGAGCTTGCCAGGCAGTGATCTCCTCTATCCCTGCCTCCCCAACACCCACCCCAAGTCAGAGCCGCAGCTCCTTAGCCTGGCAGGCCCCATCCTGTCCCTGCAGCCCATCCCAACTTCATTGCCCATCTCTTCTTCATGCTCAAGTCCAAATGAACCATTACTGTTCCTTGACCACACCATGTCCTCTCCCTCTCTTTTTGCACGTGCAGTTCCCTTTGGCTGGGATGCCTTCCCATTCCAGACAGATTCCCCAAACCATCTCCCTGGCTCACTAACACATTCCTCAGCATCCTTCAAGCATCAGCTCACATCCATCCTTTCTGGTAAACGACCCGGCTCGCTGCATCCTGGACAGCAGTACCTCGCCTAGGTGTGCCTGCACATACGTTGAGTGTGTGCCTGCTGCGTGCATTACCCTGTGATGGGCACCCAGGAAGGCTGCTGTCTAGCTGGGGGGTGGATAGGAAGTGGAAAACAGACAAGAAACAACCTGAGAATTGTCTTAAAGTGGAAGATAGAAGGGTTGGAGCTGGAGTGGAAGAATTGAGACCATGGCTCTATTTCCCATGCTTCCTTCATTGACTCTGGATAACAGACAAGTCTCTTAACCCTCTAGGTCTCAATAGTCTCATCTTCAAAATGGGACTTATAATGCCATGTCCACCTGAAGACAGGGGCATGGACAAGGTGATCTCTTGGGGACACACACGTACACACTCACACTGGAGCATTTATATGCTGAACACTCCCACAGTTTTTTAGGCCATATAGTGTCCATATGTTGCTTCAGCAGAGTGCACAAACTCTGGGTTGAGGGAAGGCTTCCTAGAGGCGGTTATTGCAGGTGAGAGAATCATAGCCTGTGGGCAGAGTGTTGCACAGTGGTTAGGGTTCTAGAGCCAGTTGCCCACCAGAAATTCCTGCTCTACTACTGACCTGTACTGTCATTGAGAAAATGGCTTAACCTCTCTTTTCCTCATCTGTAAAATGGGATAACAATAGGACCCACCATAGGGTTTTGGTGAGGTTTGAATGTGTTGGTTTATGTAAGGTGACTGACACCATGCCTGCATGTAGGATGAGCTCTATGAATGTTAACTCTATTTATATTGTGTCCCTTCATGAAAGCCTTTCAGAATCAAATCCTACAAGGCCTTCGAGTTCTGGCCCCGACTTCCTTCCCATTTCCCTCCACACCCGGTATTCCTGACCCTACCATCACTCGGGAGTGGACAGCAGATCCCACCACACCTGTCTCCCCACATGGCCCTCCCACAAGCTGGCTCCTCTCCCTGGAGCTTTGCCCTCCTTCCTCCTCCCCCAGAATTGGGCCTGGCCAGCCCTTTCCCTCCAGCCCCAGCTCAAAGCCCCCTCCTGGGGGAGGCCTTCCTTGATTATTCTTTCTAAACTAGCCCCCCAGCCTCAATCATGTTACTGTATACCCTGTTCGCCAGTTTTTTCATCTCCCCCAGTGGACTGACAGCTTCATGAGGGCAGAGACCACTCTGTCTTGTTCAGATGAGTAATTCCAGGGCCTAGAACAAGGCCTGGCATGTAGTAGACGCTCAATTTATGTTTGAATGAATGAATGAATGGATGAATGAATGAGGAATTCATCCATCTTGAACCATAGGGGAAGAGGGGACACTGAGAGGTAAGATGCCCAGGCCACCTCCCTGAGGTCCTGCAGGGCCTGGTGAGTGTGGAGATGCTCTAAGGGAACTGGATGGGTACTGGGGGTGGGGAGTTATGGGCTGGAGGGGGTTCAACTAATGGGCATCTTTTAAAAAAAAGCCCTACTTCCTGGTTCCCTTGGTACCTGAAGGCCTGGGCTAGACAAGGGCAGTGTGAGGAACCAGGGCCAGGACCCTGACGAAGGTGTTGACAGTCCCTCCTACTGGAGCCAGAGGCCATCTGGCCTAGACAGAGGGGCCTCCGCAGGCCCTGGCTCGTCCCCAGGCCAGGCAGCCTCCCCACTGCTGATTTGCGTCACTGGGCCTGCCAGGGATGGGCTACATCCTCCTCCCCCCACCCCCACCCCCTGCCAGGCCCAAGGAGGCAGGCCGGACAGAGCCAAGCTTCTCTGTGCCCCCTACTCCCAGCCTGGGGGACAAGGGAGCTCCTCTCTCCCAGAAACTTGCAGTCAGGGTGGCTCTGAGGACGCTGGACTTGAGCTCCCTGCAGTGGGGCGGATACCTGGCACCAAGGAGAGGATTCTCTGGGGGAAGCTCCGGCCCCGTCCACATCTGAACACCACAGACTAAGAAAAGGGCGAGTACGACTCTGTCCTTATTGCTTTACCCAACAGAGGCTAACACTCAAGAACATTTCCTCTACAAAACGGGGAGAATAACCTCAGGCTGAGCCTGGGCTCCCAAATGCACACAGTTCTGCTGCTGCTGCTGCTCTGTGATGACCCAGGGTCCCCTGCCCCAGAGCCACGCTCCTCTGAGCTTCGGGCTCAGCCTCCCTTTGCCAGTCCCCTTCCCAGGAACTGGACCAAACCCAGTTGGTGTCCAGTCAGAGGTGCCCAGACTGGCAGCCCCCACCTGAATGCCAGAAGACCAAAGGTACTGCACATGAGTATGTACACCCATGTACACACATGTAGACACATGCCCACATCCATACTGTATCCTCAGGCATACATACACATATGCACCTTCACATCCTACACACACACGTACACACGTGCACCCGAGCATATAGATACTGAACACTCCCATATAGCTGTGCACACCCTACTACACACATGCACACACACACACATACACCTGGGCTCTGACATATTCCGCTATTCTCTTCAGATCCTGCCTTCCCCTCCAGGCTATCCTGGGCCTGTGGGAGTGGGGGTGCTGATGCCTGGACTTCCTACCCCAGAGGGCAGGGGGGGCCCTTTTCTGGAGAGGCAGACACTGAGACACAACATTCAGACCCCCTTTGAGGAGGATGGCTGGCCAGCAGCCTCCTGCAGGGGCTGTCTCAGCTTTCCAGCCCAAGTTGCTCTTCGGGGAGATGGGGGACACAGAGAGCCAGCTAATGATGAAGCAAGACAGCAGCACCAGGAGCTGCCACCCGCCCGAAGCTCCTCCTCTCACAGGCAGGTGTTGCGGAGTGATGCCAGGTTGTTGGGCTGGCAGAGACGGTGGCAGGCCTGCATCCCGGTCTGATGGCTCCCCCTGCACTCACCTGCTTCCTCCTTCTCTCCTTTTGCATTCTGAACTCATCTCAGTATCTGCTCCCTGAAGAGCCCAACCTGTGACAGGTGAAACCTAAGATGGGCCAGGGCAGGAATAGTCTCCCCAGGCCATCCTAGGGGTCCAGGTGGCCAGTCCCAGCCCTGAGGCTATCTTTGCTCAGGCTGCCCAGTAATGATCTCTGTGGCTTTGTTTAATCTCAGCAAGAACCCCATGAACAGAATAGGCACAGGCTTGGTTTTTTTAGTCAATGAAGCGCTTGGTAGTCTGGACTCCCTGGACAGTGAGAACCAGCAAGGACCCATGAGCTGTTCTAATCCACAAAAGAGGAAAGGAACGCCCAGGGAGGATCAGGACTTGCCCAACATCACACAGCAATGACACAGCAGAAACAGAACAACTCTCTTCTTCTGCCTCCCAGCCCAGCAGCTGGGTCAGCTCCTATCAACAACCCCCTCCCCTCCACACACCCTGGGCTGCAAAACTTGTCTCCCCCGGAAACTCTGCATCTACCCACTCCTTTGCCTGTGCCCCTCAGTAGGGACAGCCCTCCATTCTCGCCGAGTAGCTGTGTGTGATGTTTGATAAGGAAAGTTGGTGATTCAGCATCAAGCATCTCCTCAGCTAGGCAAGGGGTCACGGCTGGACTCCGAGACACTGAGACCTGGGTTCAGGGCCCTGTGTTGCTACTCGCTTGACACTTTCCAACTCAGGCCACCCCACTGTGCCTCAATATCCTTGCTGGTAAAATGAGCTGCTAAGACCTCCCTGTGGTAAAGATCAAATGAGGTGAGGTATGTGCATAAACGCTGGTAAAATGAGCTGCTAAGACCTCCCTGTGGGCTTGTGGTAAAGATCAAATGAGGTGAGGTATGTGCATAAACAGCTAACATTTGCCGAGCACTAACAACAGTTAGTTATACATGTTATCTCATGAAGTGACGCCCAGAACGTGACAGCCGCCAAATGTTACCCTTCCCAAATCAGCTTCCAGTTCCTCGGGGCTGAGCTCCCAGAGGTGGATCCATCCTCTTCCCTTGGTCTTCCCCTCCCATGCCCACTGGGATGTGGTGTATAGGTGGGTGCCTGCTGGCTCACCGGGGTCACCACCACCACAGAGTCGGGAAGAGGGGTCCCTCTGCAGTTTGACTAAAACAGGAAGGTTTTGTGCCTTTTTTTCCCTGGAATCCTGAAGTTTGAGAGCTCCTGTGCTGCCACCTGCTGGTCAGTACAATAAGAGCAGGCGAGCTCACACCCAGGAGCATTCCATTAGGGGACTTTGGAATAATTACAATGAGGGTGATATCCAAATCCTATCCTATATAATAAAAGGGTAATATGCAAATTGACCAAATGGCAGACTGACCTGAACGCCCTCCTCCCACCCCCCGCTGGCCCTGCCCCCGAGCAGCCCCCCCCCAATCGGGGGCGGGGCTGGCCAGCAAACCGCAGCAACCCCTTGCCCCAATGGGTGGGCCCTCCCCTATAGCCCCCATCCCCCCATTGGGTGCAGGCCCCCACCGGACCGGGCATAGCCCGGCAAGACCCCACCAGTGCACGAATTGGCAGAGTTCTGAAGCCTTACTGGCCTCAGGGTTAACCCTTTAGAAGCTGGTTGTGAGAAGGTGGAGGTGTCCTGAGAGAATTTTGGTATTTTATGAAATGCAGTAGCCCTAACAGGGCATCACTGAATGCCCTTAGTGATGGAAGACAGTCCATGCCCTGACCTTATCCCATCCCAGAAAATCAGGCCACCAGGAGGAAGGGTTCGCAGATCCCCAGAACTTGGCCCATTGCTCAGAGGTGGGTTTCCCATATCGTCCACCCACTGAGTCCTTGGCTGTGTAGGTCCACAGATGCCCCTTCCCACACACAGCAACCATTTTTCATTTTGTTTGTGAACAAAAGCCTGCCCACCACTGGTTTCCTTTCCAGGGCAAAGTCTTGCCAATGCCTTCATTTATTTTCAGAAGTAACACTTCCTGTGACCTACCCTCTAGCCTCTAGGGCTCTTCCAGGCATGTAGGTCTGAGTCCAGGTTTCACGGCTCACTCCTGAGCCCTTCTAGGATGATGGAACCCTGGAAAGGGAAACAGGCTGCTACTGGGAGAACTGTGGCTGCGAAAATCCTGAGGAGCTGTTCTGAGAAATGCCTTTGAGCAGCTTCCCCCAGCTTCTTAAGGACTTGAATGGCAGAGAAGTTTGGGGGAGGGGTGGACAGTGTGTGAGGTCTGAGCCTCTGAAGACCATTTAGAACTCTCCGGAACTGAGAACAGAGACCGTGCAGGATTTTGCAGAACTGCGGACAGAGAGGGAAAGCAGCCTGCCTGAGGTCACACAGCAAGCCAGTGGCAAGGCCAAGGCAACCAAGAGCCTGGAAACTGACCCGAGAATCCTTCATAAACAAGAGCCCTTTCCAGAATGCAAACGCTTGCCTTTAATGGGATTGTCTCATGGGGTCCCAATTTCCCACCACATATTTGATCTTAAAGTAGAGGCTGCTGGGTCCAGAGAGAAAAGGACTTCTCTGGTAAAATCCTCCGCCTCTCGAAATCCATCCCATGCAAAGTCTCACCGCTGCCTGCAGTTTCTGACCCAGACAATGAACTGAACTCGGGCAAGAGAGGCAGCCCTCCTGAGAATGCTGGCCCATCACAGCCCATGTTCTCTTCCTGGCCACCCTCCATTGGCTGCAGCCACGACAGTGTGAGCCAGCGGTGGATCTGGTCTCGACCCACCTTGCTCAATCCTTGAAGCTAGTTTTGGTCAATTAAATAATGTCCCCTTAACAGATATCCACATCCTAGTCCCTGGAACCTGCAAATGTTACCTCATATGGAAGGGGGCGGAAAAGGACTGTGAAGACGGGATGAAGTGAAAGATCTTGGGATGGGGAATATTATCCTGTATTATTCTAGTAAGTTCTAAATGTGATCACAAGGGTCCTTTAAGAGGGAGGCAGAAAGGAAGTGGGGAAGGCAATGTGATTACGGGAGCAGAGATTGGAGTGGCCACACGCCAAGGACTGCCAGCAGCTACCCAAAGCTGGAAGAGGCAGAGAATGGATTCTCCTCTAGAGCTTCCAGAAAGAGCACTGGCCTGCTGGCCCCTTGATTTCAGCTCAGAGATGCTGATTCCAGACTTCTGGCGTATAAACTCAGAGAGAATCAATGTCTATTGTTTTAAGCCACCCAGTTTGTGGTAATTTGTATATAGAAGCTAAAACAGGAAACTAAAACACAGATTAACAGACATCCCTGGTATAGACTGCCTGCATGCCCAGCACTATGAATGGGAATTAAACACCTCACATCAGAGCAGATGAGACAGACACAGCAAACAGTGAAACGCCAGCCTGCCCGTGTGTTCCTTCCTGCTGGGCAGAGCCAGTATTAGTCCAAAGCACTATGAATGGGAATTAAACATCTCACATCAGAGCAGATGAGACAGACACAGCAAAACAGTGAAACTCCAGCCTGCCCATGTGTTCCTTCCTGCTGGGCAGAGCCAGTATTAGTCCAAGCAGATAGAACTACATAAATTTAATACTGTCTTAGTATATGTTTGGTCTGTTTCCTTCAGCACTGTGAAAAATGTATTTGGCTGGAAACTACATGTTTTAGAAGATTTCTGTAAGATCTAATAATTTTACTTCTTGGAAACTAGGGATATGAAAAATCTTTAAAGGTGGTAATTTATTTTGCTAAATTACTTTCCAAGTCATGTTTGTGTCCGTTTATCCTCTGTGTATGCTGTGACATATGAAAGCAACCATTTTACCACACCCTCACCAGCATCTTTGCCAATTTGATAAGATAAAAAGCAGCATCTCTTTCAATTTGCATGTTTCTGATTAATAATGAGGTTGAAATTTTATTTCCACACAGTGGTTTATTAATGGAATAGTCTCCATTTCAGGACTTAGCACAATGTCCAACCAGTTACCATTTCCTGTCAATTCTACACCAGAAAAATCTCTGGGGTCCATTGCATCCTTCCTATCTTTACAGACTTAGCTCAAGATGCCCCCTCTCACCTGGACCATTAGATCCCTCACTAAAGAAAAGAACACAACTACTCTTGTTCCTCCAGGGGAAAGACCTCGATGCCTCCCTACTGCCTGTCAAACCAACCCCTGTTGCCCAGCCTGGTAGTTAAGGCTGCCCATGATCAGCCTCCCCTGCCAGCCAACTCCACCTCTGACCAGCTCTGAGTGTGTAGTCTTCCACACATGCTCATCCTCACGCCACGCCTCTGTTCCACTCAGGACGGTGCTTCCTTCACCTTCCCCTAATCCAGTGATGGCGAACCTATGACACGCGTGTTACAGGTGACACGCGAACTCATTTTTTTTGGTTGATTTTTCTTTGTTAAATGGCATTTAAATATATAAAATAAATATCAAAAATATAAATCTTTGTTTTACTATGGTTGCAAATATCAAAAAATTTCTATATGTGACACGGCACCAGAGTTAAGTTAGGGTTTTTCAAAATGCTGACACGCCGTGCTCAAAAGGTTCGCCATCACTGCCCTAATTCCTAAGCACAGTGTACCCACCCGGATTCAGTCCTCACGCTCCAGCCCCATCGCAGGGCCCTGTCCAAGGTCCTGGAGATGAACTGTAAACAGGACGTGGTTCCTGGCTCAGAGGGTCTCACAGTACCTAGAACAGCGGTTCTCAACCTGTGGGTCGCGACTCCTTTGGGGGTCGAATGACCCTTTCACAGGGGTCGCCTAAGACCATCGGAAAACACATATATAATTACATTACGATTCATAACAGTAGCAAAATTACAGTTATGAGGTAGCAACGAAAATAATTTTATGGTTGGGGGTCACCACACATGAGGTATTAAAGGGTCGCGGCATTAGGAAGGTTGAGAACCACTGACCTAGAGGGTTGAAGAGGGCACAGTTGTATTAATAAGGCCCTTTTGGCTTCAAAGAACAAGAACCTGCTCAAAGTAGCTCAAGCACAAAGAGGAGCTTATTGGAAAGAGATGGGATTTCTCAGAACACAATGGCAAACAGCCCAGTTGGGGCTCGTGGGAATTGGGAATTAGAAAGTTGTCAGAAAGCAAAGCCATCCTTTCTGCCTCTCCAGCCTACATTGTCTCTGCCTCTGCTTCCTTCCTTCCCCTCCCTGAGCCAGCTGCCTCTCTGCACACTCATTTTGCTCCTGGCACCAACTCTATATCATGGCCTCTCTGCCCAAGATCACCACCACTGGGCAATGGTCTCTGTGCAGATACCACTCAGAATCTCAAGAGAGAAGATCTGTTTGGCTTAGATTTACTCTGTTTGCTGGGGGTCTTGTCCTTGGCTGTTGAGCCCATGGGCCCTTGACTCCTACCCCTGGTTCAACCAGCTGTGGCTGGAGATGGAGGCTTGAACAGTCAGGGGAGATACTACAAAGGGTTGTCAGCATCCAAATTTCCATGTGATTTGTGTGCTTCTTAATGTTTGAGAAGCACTGCTATAGAGCAGGGCCTCAGAGTGTTTCCTGACCCAGCAGTAAGTAACAGCCTCGCCTGGGAACTTGTCAGGAATGCACATTTTAAGGGTCCTGGAGGGTCCGGAGAGGAGTTGGACACTTTACACAGGTGCTCAAAGGGAGCCCCACCCTCTGCCCTCAGTTTTCCACAGAGAAAGCTCCGATCTTATTTCCATGATGAAGAGCCAGTGTCTGGCTCTCCACTTGCCACCAGTGAGGCTAGCAAAGAGAAACTGCCACACAGGCTGCCACATATCACTGTGACCTGTCAAGGCTTGCTGGTGCTGGTCAGAGGCATGTCGGCTCTCCCTGTGGCCCTCACTGTCCTATTCAGGCAACAGTGGGGGAGATGCTCCCTTTAAGGATTGTGGGTGTTCGTGTCTGGTTGGTTCCCACTGTATTAGTTTCCTGTGGCTGCTGTAACAAACCACCGCAAACCAGATGGCTTAAAACACCAGGAGTTTGTTTTCTTATAGTCTGAAGGCCAGAAGTCTGGAACCCAGGTGTCAGCAGGGCCTGGTCCCTCTGAAGGCTCCAGGGGAGAAGACCTCTTTTCCTCCTCCAGCTCCTGGGGACTCCAGGCATCCTCGGCTTGTGGCTCCCTAGTTCCACTCTCTGCCTCCATCTTCACACAGCCTTCTCCTCTCTGTGCCTCCAACCTCCCTTTGTCTTATAAGTACACTTGTCACTGGATTTAGCAACCACCCCGACAACCCAAGATGATCTCATCTTGAGGTTCCTTAACTAATTACATCTGCAAAGATCCTTTTTCCAAATAAGGTCACATTCCAGGTGGACATATATTCAACACACTTCACCATCCTCTCTGCCAAATGTTTGGGACCATACTAGGAACAAATGATGTTCCCACCCGATCTTCATCCTTGTCTAGAGTAACTACAAAGGACAAGATCATTAGAGGCCCCCAAAGGAGAACATCAAAGAAACAAGGCATCAAGGCATGGCCCTTCTTCTCAAGGAACCAATGGTTCGGTGAGACCAGAGAAGCCAAAAGAAGTGATGCCTTTGCCTATCCCACCCCCACCCCCTTGGCAGCACTCATCCTGCTCGCCATTTCCTGTGAAATGGAGTTGCAGCTAGAGGATGAGTGCGTTGAGAGGGGTCTGAGCACCCTGGACGGCGTTCTGGGAATTGCACGGTCTCCAACAGCTCCTTTCTGCAGCTTCCATTCTGCTAGTGCAGGAGGTTTTATGAGTGCCAGGACAGCAATTAAGGAGGGGACAGTCAGCCAAATGGTGCACTAGTGGGCCTCAGCGGCCAATGTTCTGTGCAGCCTGCCTCAGGGCCAAGGGAGATGAGACTTTCTGGAGAGCGAGCTGAAAGGCCCACCCCGGATGGCCCCTAGCATCGTTACCCCAGCAATGATGAGTGGAATGAGAAGCAGCAGCCTCAGCCCCATGTGCTTCTCTGACAGGTGCCGACAAGACTGTGGCCTCTGCCAGCTGGGGGGCCACTGAGCACGGACCAAGCGGGAAAGGAGGCAACTGAGAGGCTGGAGAACCGAAGGCGTTTGTAGTGGAAACAGGCAAATAGGTTAGACTTGCCTTCTCTTCCCAGCTCCGCTCCTAATTAGCCGCGTGAGATTGGAAGAGTTCTAAAATAAAGAACCTCCACAAACCATTAGGAAAAGGCACACAATCCAAGAGGAGCAGGGAAAATGGGCAGAGAATTTGAACAGGCATTTTGCAGAAAAAACACAGATGGCCAAAAATATATGAAAAGATGTTCAATATCTCTCGTAATTTGGGAGACAAGACTTGAAACAACCAGAACACAAGTGGGGAAATTGGTAACATTTGAATAAAGCCTGCAGTTTATTAACAGCATTGCTCCGATGTTAATGTCTTAGTTTTGATCCAGTGTTATGGTTCCATAAGATGCTAATATTAGGAGGAGCTGGGTGAAGAAGGGTCGATGAGAATTTTGAGATTTCACAACTTTTCTGTTAGCCTAAACTTAGTACAAAATAAGGAAACAACAACTACTGCAACAATCATAACAGAACACAACAAAGAGATACCACTTGCCAACAGAGTGAATTATGAAGATTAATGAGCTCCAGCACTGGAGGTGGTGTTTCTGAGGAGGTGGGAGTGTGACCTGAAGCCACGGTTTTGGAGAGCACTTGAGTATTATTGAATACAATTACACTGTGGCTGCTCCTTGACCCGAATTCCATGGCTTGGTATCCACCCTATCAAAATCCTTGCACTCAATTTCCAGGGGTGTTCACCCTATTGTAATAACCAGCAGCAACCTAAATGCCCAAACAGAGCAAATGCATCAGTACAGGAAAGGCCAAATGATACCGTGCATCTAACCATGAAATGCTATGCAGCAGGTAAAGATAATGCAATAGATCCACATGAAAAATGAAAAGGTTTCCATGAAAAAAGTATAATCTCACTGAGGTAAAGAAAAAGCACAAGTGAAGCCATACATTTCTTAAATTTATGTATATAGATGTATATGCCGACCCCCAAGTCAGGAAATATACCCTCTCTGCTGGCTAAAGTTCCCTCTGGAGGAGGCACTGGGACGGGGATTGGGACAGGGAGGATGGATGGGGTGGTGCCAAAGGAGACTCTCGCTTGCTTTTTCTCTCCACTAGCTGCTGCCGTCCACAGCGCATGCCCAGAGTGCACCAGCTTCTGACCCTGTCAAGGTGTTCATTTCCAAGGCACCAAAAAGTTTGTTTTCTAGCAACCATCCTATCTGGAAGAAATTTATTTTAGATTTTAAAATGTCAGACATGGAGGTCAGTTGTCTCAGAAAAGGCTATCATTGTACAAAAATGATAGGCCCACATTTCTCTCCAGGATGCTGCTTTTCAAAGAATCTGATTTTTATTTTATTATTTTAGAGCTCAGAGACCCCTGTTCTAAACCCCCTCATTTTACAAATGAGGCAACAGCCACAGAGAAGCTGAGCATTTTGCCCATTTCTACCAGCTACATTAGCATTGGCAATAAGGAATCCTAAAAGTTAATCAACACTCGAAGTTTCCATCGGATGTTTGCAAACTATTTAAGAAAAAGCATAATGAAAATTTTGTTATCCTGCACAGGTATGCCTCCGTTCTGCTTTTAAGGCTTAGATTTTAAGCCATTGATTTTTTTTTTAACTACGGAAATGTTAAATCTCATTTTTCTCTTTTGTGCATTTATCTACAAAATGCTTTATCTTTCCATGTCTTTGATCTTCAATGGGCAATGATCTTAGCTTTACATTTCTCTGCCCTTCAGGGACCTGGAAGCAAATACTTCAAGGCACCAAGGGAATTAGGGTAAGAATAGCTTCAGTCATTGGTCACTCTTTCTGGTTTAGTTTGGACCTTCACATTTGTCTTCCTTCAAGAGACAGAGGTCCCTACATGTACCATGTTTAGTACAATTTTTCTTTTTTTATTCTGATCATGATTTTTTATTTCATATCCCAAACCCAACTGGCCCTAACTTGCAAGAGAAAGCAGTTATTGTGGATGAGCAAGCAAAGCACGTGGGCCCCGAGATGCTATTGTTGGACACAAAAGCCCCTCTATGACTTTGTGACAGCCAATCCCCCACGCCACTCGGCACAGAAAAAGGGCACACACTGTGCTCACGCTCTGTTTCACCCGCCTGAATTTGTAAACAACTAAAGCATAACACAAACAAGTTTTTTGTGTGTGGTTTTTTTGTTTAGTTTGCTGGTGTTTTTAACTGAATAAAACATCTTTTAATTAACTTCATGAGCTTTTTTTTTTTTTAACCCCCGATTATCTCTGCCTTTGAATGGACTCCACTGGCTGGTTTGAATTGGATGGTTCCTGTGAATACAGGCTGATTTCTGTGTATGCACTTTGTAAGAGTCAGGATAGGCCAGATTATGATGCGATAACAAATAACACCCAAACTTCAATGGCCTGAAAAAAGTTTGTTTTCCACTCATGTTACATATCCTGTGAGGGTCAGGAGGGAGCATGGAGCTTATTGTAACCCCTCAGGGACCTGACTGAAGGAGGCTCCATCTTGATAATCCCACCCTCATCTCAGCAGATGGAGAGAACTCTGGAGGGGCTCCCACAAGTAATCACATGCTCTAACCCAGCAGTTCTCAACCTGTGGGTCGCGACCCCCCTTTGGGGGTTGAACAACCCTTTCACAGGGTTCTCCTAAGACCGTCGGAAAACACATATATAATTACATATTGTTTTTGTGATTAATCACTATGCTTTAATTATGTTCAATTTGTAACAATGAAAATACATCCTGCGTATCAGATATTTACATTACGATTCATAACAGTAGCAGAATTACAGTTATGAAGTAGCAACGAAAATAATTTTAGGTTGGGGGTCACCACAACATGAGGAACTGTATTAAAGGGTCGCAGCATTAGGAAGGTTGAGAACCACTGCTCTAACCCAAAAGTGACATCCATCGCTTCCTTTCACAGCTCATTGGTCTGAACTGGTCACATGACCCCATGCAGCTGCAGGACACCAGGAAGTCCAGTGCTCACCAGGAGAGGAGAGCAGCCCGACTGGCCTGCATGGACCTCAGCATATACACACACCTCCCAAGAATCCCACCTTCATACTGAGTCCAGGTAAAAGCCTCTCGGAGGACAGCCCAGAGCCAAATCAATTGGTCAAACATTTAAGTGCCAATTATCAACAAGGCCTGGATGGGGCGGAGGAATAAGGAGTATGTGTTTAGACAACCAAAGTCATAGAAATTTTTCACTTAATTGTAGGTCTATGAGTTACATCTCAAAAAAAAATAAAAGTTCACCTGTTCCTCCATGGGGAAAATAGTCACACAGGTGCCACTGACATCGACTGGGGAGAGGCCAGGGATGCTGCTACACATCCTACAATGCACAGGACCAGCCACATGACAAAAACTATGTGGTCCAAAATTGTGCCATGCTTGAGAAACCCTATATTCAAGTAATGCAAAATTCACAACCTGAGAACAAAACACAAAAATAAACCCAAAACCAAAACAAACAAAAAATCTGCCTTGAGTTCCCCCACTGCATGCTGCTGTGAGGTCACAACCCCAGTGGTAGCAGTCACACAGGCGCATCCGTGAGACGGGCTGCAGGGCCCTGCACGGGGCATGATCCGAACCCGCTTCTGAAAACTGCTAACAGGTGGCCTGGACCCTCCAAATACTAGAAGCACTCCCTCCTCAGCAGGGACAACCCAAAATGTGTCCAGACAGTGGCAAATGTCCCTGGGGTCAAAATCTCCCCCAGTTCAGAGCCCTGTTCTCATAAAACATTCCATTTTGCCGAGGGCACCATTTCCATTTTGCTGCAGAGGAACAAACCCTGAACTGGGAACTATTAGGTCTGAGTTTGAATCCAGCTCTGCCATTAAGTCACTCAGTGCCTTCCCTCCTTAGGCCTCAGTTTCCCTATCTGTCAGATGAGAGGATTGAACAGGACAGTTCCTACAGTCAGTGCAGAGCTGCTGAGGCTCTCGAGTTCGGTTCTGGAATTTTTCATTCTAACACTGTGCCAGTCATAGCCTCGCCCTCTCCCCAAAGGAAGGTCCCCAAAGAAAGGACAGAGTGAGGATTTCAGCTGCACAGTCCAGATGACAGGAGAGGCTGATGAGGTGACCACAGAGCCTGGAAGGCCGGCAGCCAGGGAGGTACGGGGGAAAGAGGAGGATGAGAAAAGCATGGGCAGTTGGCATCCTGAATGCACCAAAGGGCATTTTCTGGGCCGACCCTGTGCCTGCCCATTAAAAAGTCATCCGTGACCTAAGCAATCAGAAGAAGTGCACAAGGGGCTGGTAAAGGGTTTTTGGGGAAGTTAAGGAGATAAATAGCAAGCAACATACACAGAGAAAAGAGCGATGTACCCAAGAATTGGAGGGAAGTGTGTGTGTATGTGTGTGTATGTGTGCCTGTGTGTGCACCCCTGCTCTATCCTTGCTAATGGCAGGAGAAATTGCACAATTTCAATTCAGCTTGAATATGTCTGTAAGTTTTTAAAAAATCATTATCAGAGGATTATTAGGTTTGCTGATCTCTTATTGGCCTCTTGACTCTTGATCAGCGGTAATCAAAAGACAGGGGCAAGAGGAGGCCAGGAAGAGATGCCCCCTGCTGCTCCCCATCCACATTTCCTCCTGGTCCTTCTCAGAATCCAATAAAGCTTGACAGTGAACTTAAAAGGGAGTGAGTGGTATTTAATAAAAGGCTGTTCAGTCTACACAATGATTCGGGATTTTCTGAAAGCCGGAAGAGACAGGCTGAATGGTCTTTTCCATTCCAGGTCTCTAAAAATGTTTTATGCAATATCTTGTGTGTTTGTTTGTTTTTTAATCCTCACTCAAGCCTATTTTTTTTTCTATTGAACTTTAGAGAGTAAGAGAGAGAGAAACATCAATGTTAGAGAGAAACATTGATCTATTGCTCCTGCACACTCCCCAACCTGGGAACAAACCCACAACCTTTTTTGGTGTACAGGACAATGCTCCAACCAACTGAGCCACCCAGCTAGGCCTGCAATATCTTTTATTTGCCTTAGGTTTGTACTTGTTTTGTATTTTTTGTCAAGTAATAACACTTTTCTGGGTTACTAATAAACTGAGCTCCCAAGCTATGCTATATTCCACAGTTAACCCCTATTTCTCAGACATATTCATCCAGTTGTTCTTTTATCCATCCAGTCTGCCAGCCACTCATCAGCTGTTTATGAAGCACCTACCATGTGTCAAGTACTATGTTTGGGCTGAGGGTACAAAAGTGAATAAAAGACAGTCTAGGATTTCCAGGGCATCATACTCAGCATGTACACAATCCATCACACTCCAGTGTGACAAGTGGGGCCCCCAGGGGCAACACCTGGCCCTGAGAGGGAGGCCTCAGGGGAGGCCTTCTGAGAAGGGGGTGCCAGAGCTAAGTCTTCAAGGACAAATAGGAATTATTCAGGCAGAGATGAGAGTGACTCAGGCTTATGAAGGCACAAAAGTGAGAGAGAGTTTGGGGATTCTTTGGCCTACAGAGAATATAATGTGACTGGACAAGAGCATTGGAAGAGGGAGGGTGAGGAATAAGACCAAGCTCACTGACTTGGGCCACGTCTGCCATGCCAAGGACCTCTGCCCTAGGCCTCTGTCCCTCTCTACCAAACTATGGTTTCCGTTACTCACATTCCCGTTATTCGAATTAGTTCTGTTCTATAAAGTCCCGGAAAACGCTGAACTAGAGAACAATAAACCACTGCTCCCAGGGGAAATACCAGCTTCCATTCCTCCAAGCCTCTGGTGACATTTTTCATCAACCAGATCATTTATAACCTTGTTTTAGGTGTGCTTCTGTTTTAAAACACCTAATTTACCACAGACCATTGATTCATTAAGGTTGAGCTCGCAGCCAACAGTCCTGTAGTTTGTGCCTGAATGATTTTCATTCTAACACTGTTCCAGTCTAACACACGCATTTTCCCGGGGAGGCACATCAAAGCCATCTTGTACTTAGAAAAGTCACATAGCCATTTAAAACAATGAAATCACCAATAAAATAACCCACAATGCAAAAAGTACGCACTAAATAGACCATGCAAAGGATACCTGTTCACAGGATGAGAACTGAAATGAGAAGACAGAAGGAATGCCTTGTTTGACCTCAGTTGGGAAGGTGCGCACTTGGACCAATCAAGCTTTTTTGCCACTCTGCACAGATCCAACGATCGCAATATACTTTAGGAAGTAAGCGAGTTCACAAACATGTACTCGTGAATAATAAGAATCATCTGTATTTCAAAAACGTGAAGTACAAACCCTAAATTCTCAGTCCTGCCAATGACCACTATAATCAATGTTCTGAATCTCTCCATTTTGATTTCTCCCAGAATACAGGAGAAAGGCATGAGCGCACTCAGAGCTACCTATGAATTAAGACGCAGGACCTGGGAACTCATGTAAAACTACATTGTACCAAAGCAGTGTTTACAACAGACCATCCTGCATCATTCTGGAAGGACTGCCTGTCAGAGGGTGACTTACGGTTCATTCTCTGATGGCCGGAAGCCAGACTACACAGCGATCATTCCGACAGGAGCACAGCGCCTTGGCCCCAGAGGGCTTCTCTGTGGTGTCAGCTGGTGGCATGGACACTGTCTGTATTGGTTCATGGAGGAACAGCAGGAAATCATGGTGTCTTGGGCCTGCCAGTTGCTGACACAGATGCAGCAAGCTTGGTCCAACAACGTGTTACCAGAACAGTCTGGGCAGCCTGGTGCTTCAAAATGTTCTAGGACAAAGAGATAGGTAAACTTCTTGAGCTACTAAATCCCAGGACCCTTTCAGGGCAATTGTTTATTTGGAATGCTGGACATGGGACTGATAGGTTTTAGTTAATATTTAAAAACATAGCTAGTCTTTGATCTAGGAAAAAAGTTATAGAACACAGTTACCTCAGAATTCAATCTCCTAGCTGACCCACTGACTTCATCAGGGACTTTCCTTTATCATTAAAGAACATAATTTGTTACTTAGATTTTTAAAGAATATATGCTACAAACTCCCCAGGCAGTATCTAATGCCCAATATTTTTTTTTGCAGTTATCCTTTTTTTTAAATTAAAATTTTTAAAGATGGACTTTTATTTTTCTTATTTTTCAACTTTAAATAATTTTTTATTTTTCAATTACAGTTGACATACATTATATTAGATTCAGGCGTTCACCCCAGTGATTAGACATTATGTAACTTACTAAGTGATCATCCTGATAGTCTCATACCCATCTGACACCATACATAGTGATTAGAATATTGTTGTCTATATTCCCTAAGCTGTACTTCACACCCCCATGACTATTCTGTAACAACCAACTTGTACTTCTCAGTCCCTTCACCTTTTTCACCCAGCTCCTAAACCCACCTCCCAGAAGATGAAATCTACTTTTTAGAGTAGTTTTAGGTTCACAGCAAAACTGAGTAGAAAGTATACCCCACCTGCTCCCACACACAGTGTCGCCCACTATCGAACACCCAGCACCAGAGTGGGGCCTCTGTTACAATCCTGAACCTGCACTGACACATCATTGTCACCCAAAGTCCACAGTTTACAGAGTTCATTCTTGATGTTGTACATTCTATGGGTTCTGACAAGTATATAACGACACATATCTACCATCATACAGAATGTACATAACATACAGAATAGTTTCATTTCCCTAAAAATCCTCTTCCCCAACCCCTGATAACCACTGACCTTTGACTGTCTCCATAATTTTGCCTTTTCTAGAATGTCACACAGTTATAATCACACAATATATAGCCTTTCAGATGGACTAACCCCAAATAGGTAAGATCATTATCAATTATTAAGTCACCTACAAAGCACTACTCTGTAAGCAACTTGAGGTCTTGGTCATCACTGTATTCCCTGCATAGAGGAGGCACTTAAATGTTTGTTAAAAGAATAAACAACCTCCTTTTCTGATTAAAAAAATCAGAACACTAGTAACAGTCATTAGAACTTGGTATTATTTAGAAAAAGAAATGATAATGACATTTACTCTGAATAAAGAACAGCTTGAAAAAAAAATAAAGTCTAGGACTTGATATGTGTATATTGTGAAATGATGACCACAATAAATCTAGTTAACATCCATCACCTCATACAGTTACAATTTTTTATTATAATGAGAACTTTTATGATTTACTCTCTTAGCAACTTTCAAATACACCATACAACAGTGTTAACTACAGTCATCATGTTGTACATTATATCCCACTTTTAGAATTCTGACTACATCTTCCACAAAGTGGGTTTTTGCAACTGATAGCATGGACTAGGTGAAGTGATGTCTGTTTAACTTTTTCAAGTTTTGTATTTGGGGCTCCCCTATGAGCGCTCCCCAAATGATCTGACATTTCCCTAGGTAGGGATATCCACAGTGTTTGAGAAAAGCCAAATATAAGGAGAGGATGACCTCATGGACCCATTATGCCCTGTTCCTATTTCTGGGCCCCAGGATCAGCCTTCCTTTTTGACAATAGAGCTATGCCGCTGAGTCATGTGTAACTGAAACCTTCATCTGCAGTTCATCCTGCTTCTTGCTAGAGCCCAGGAAACCTAGCCGAGAGGTGATGGCAGCACCAGGGCAGTCAGGGAAGTAGAGGTGGGTAAGAGGCATTCAGGAAATATGAAGACAGAAAGAAAAACTTGAGCCTAAACAATAATGACAAGAGTTAGGTCCGGAGAAATTAAGGCATGGATCTGCCTCGCGTTATATAATTAAGATTTTCATAAACTTGCATTGTAAACCAACTCATATTTCAATGCAACAGGGCAACTGACATTTAGGGGAATCTGGTGATGGTTTCTTTTGTAGAGTGAAGCACTGTCTGTAAGGCTAATTCTCGCTTCCAACTTTGTATTGATATTTCTCTACATTGGCTTTGAAAGAGGACTCTAGGTGTCTCATCTCAGCACCCTACCTAGCAGACAATTAGGCAGACCAAATACATTTGAGGCTAAGTATATTGTGAATCTGGACCTCTGACTTTATCATTGAAAATAAATAAATAGTCGTCTCACTAAAAAAATGCCTAGTTATGGAAAGTGTTTTCAGAAAAGTATTTCAAAGAGAAAGGATGGGCTGCTCATTTGTAGCTGGGAGAAATTTGTAGCCAGGGGCAGGGGTGGCTTCTTAGCATTCTTGTGGCTACTACTCAACATCTTCTTCTCCCCCTATAGGTGGTAGTTAGCTGGTCACAAGGCCCTCTGTAATAGAAACTAAATTTCCCAGTCTTGCTGGCAACTATGTGTGCCCATGTGTAAATTCTGGTCAATAGCATGTTAGCACAAATGTCAAGAGTGATTTCCAGGTACTGTCCTTAAAGGACTTCATTATCGCTTCTTCCTTTTGGGGATGTGTTGCCAGGAGCTCAAGCAGCCACTTTGGGCTATGGGGCAGCAAGCTAAGGATGACAGAGAAATCAAATAGGTGGAAATGGGCTCCAAGAAGGCCTCAGAGTTCCTAAAATAGACCTTCATTCCTATTCCTGGAGAAATAAAATTTTGTCTTGTGTATACCACAGCTGCTTTGATTTTTTGTCACACAGAACGGAATCTAAGACTAATTGATCCAGTATTAAGGAAATTTCATTTCTCTTTATCCTTTACTTCATTCAATTGAATGGACTTATTAACTAAACCCCCACTATGTAGAAAAAGAAGGGCTCTTAACCAGAGGGTCCTCAAACTGAGAGAGAGAAAAAAAATCATCTTTATTTTCACAACCTCTATTGGAATCTAGCATTTTGGTAATGAATACAGTATTAACACTACCTGTGACTTTGTCACTAATAGATATTTTCATGTCCCAGCACATGTGTTATAAATATTTCAAACTATCACTTATATTTACCTCTATTTTAAATTAGGAAAACTATTAAACCTACTGCTAGGTTTTATTATTTAATGCAGGCATGAAGATACAGGCTGGGTTCCGAGAAGCAGATTCTGAGGCAGAGTTCAGCATGGGAGGTATTTAGGCAGTGTCCTTGGGACTGATAACTGTGGAAGGGAGAGAAAGACAGGATTGTGCAAAACAGACATCAAGCTCTGATGCAGGGCCAACAACAGCCTCCCCTGACCACATGGGCATCTCTGGAACCAAAATGGACCATCAGAGTTGCCCCATGTTAAATATTTATCTGCCCACCTGGGTCAGCCATTAGATGTGGGGTTACCCTAGGCCTAGGTCATCTTCCCTGAGGAGTCTGTGCCCTGGTCACCATGTCCTTCTGTGGTAAGCACAACAATGCCCCCACCAAAGATGACTGTGTCCTAATACAAGGAACCTGTGAATATATTACCTTACATGGCAAAATGGACTTTGGAAGCTGTGATTAAATTAAGAATCTTGAAATGGGGAAATTATCCTGGATGATCTAGGTAGGCCCAGTGTAATCAATCACAGGATGGCAACTGAAACTGGGAGACAGGAGTCAGAGAAGAAGATGTGACAACGGAAGCAGAGGTTGGAGTAACGTGACTGCTGGCTGGGGGTGGCAAACCAAAGAACAAGGGCAGCACCCTGAAGCTGGAAAAGGCAAGGAAGCAGACTCTCCCTCCAAGCCTTCAGAAGGAATGCAGCCCTGCTAACACCCCATGGGTCTAGCTCCAGAACTGTAAGATAATAAATGTGCCGCGTTTTAAGCCACTAAGTTTGTGGTCATTTGTTACAGCAACAATAGGAAACTAATACACTTTCTCAGGCTAGGGTTGATGTCCCTGTCTTTTAACAGAAGGGAGTACCAAGAGATGTCCACGTGACAAATGTATTCTCCCTGCTCCTGTTGTGTGGTAGCAGTCCTACTTCCTGCCAATGATTAAAGCTCATTATTCCTGCCAAGACAGTACCTTCTCTTCTTGCCTGCTCCTCTCTGGATCCAAAGTACTCAGGTAGCAGCCACAGCTTACAATTTAATGAAATTCTTGCTGTGTACTCTGTGGGAAGTTTTCCCTGTGGAAGACCAGGACCTCTGACCCTGCAGAGCCTACAGTTGTGAGGATGGGAAGCTCAGATTCCCCGGGGGAGTCACTGGGAATGTTGGGAAGTAGGAGCACTTCAGCTTCCAACCTTTGGTTCCCAGATCCATGTATTATTTTCCTGTTTGGACTTGTATAAATTCTATAGGTATCTGGATCTCATTTCCAATCCTGCCTGGGACACTATTACATTAAAAAATTGAAGCCCAGAAAAGTTAATGAATTTGTTTAAGGTCACACAGGATGGCTATGAAACCTCATCCAGTTCTCTTTCCCTGTGCTTCTATGCTTCTGTATGGTAGACATGGTGTGCTGAATTACTTAGGAGTCCTCTATCTCAACAAAAGGGAGGGGCAGGGAGGAAGTGAGAGGATGCATTTTCTTGGCCTGAATTAGGGAGCCATTAGCTACCCCCGGTGATTAAATTATCTGGAATGGACACTCAACACCACATTACATACAGTTAAATGATGGACCTTCTTAAGATTGTTTCTAGCATTCATTATCTCAATTTAATGTAGGCAAATGTGATCATTCAGTATCAAGAGACCACAGTGGCATTGGGTTCCTGTCGGTTCTCGATTATCCTGTATCTTAAAGGAAAGAAAATGAAATATGTCAATGGGAAGAGTGTTTGACTGCTAAAGTTTATTTTACATATAGAAATAAAATAATGTGTAGCAAAAGCATTGATGGTGATGATGGAATAACTATTATTTATCATTTAATGAATGCCCACTATTTGTGAAGCACTGTGTAAAAAACTTCACAAACACATACTGTATAAGAAATTTACATATACTATATATTATATATATTATCCCTTTTACCAGTCACTCACACAATAAATGTCTATGTATTGCTCATGTTATACATGTATGTACTTCCTGTGTTTTTTCATTCTGGGGCCTCAGCTAAAGGAGTAGTCTCATAGGGGCATGCCATTCTGGTGGGGAAAAACACAAGTAAAAGTGGTAGAAACTCAAAATGCCTCTTAAAGCTTCTGCCCAAACATGCCTATATCACATCCATGTACCTGTGCTTTGAGGGGCCCGGAAAAAGGAACATTACTTTCATATGACCAGGCCAAATATCAGTGGAGGAGTGAAGGCAGAGGGCAGTCCAGATTACATAGTAACAGGAGAGGACATATAATCCCCTCACAGGAAAGGGGGCAAGAAAACAATTGGGGAGAACAATGAAATTTAAAATAAGATTGATATTAATTCCACTCCCCTCTCCACTTTCAGAGAGAAGATGAGTAACTGCTATGTTTCTCCTAGAGTTTGAAAATATCCCTTCCAGTGGGTGATTAGGTTAGGTGTTGGTAAAATTTGAGCTAGCGTTTGAAGGGTCGGTAGGATTTTGGTGCATGGAGAAAAGCAAGCACGTTGTAGGCAGAGGAAAACCCCAGAGTTCAAATGGCGCTAATCACACTGGTGGGAGGAGGGAGGGCGGGGGAGACCTGGTGGAGGCCTCTCTGCCCTCCCCGCCTTGCCCCGCCCCACCCCTGGGGAGTCTCTCACTCCTGCTGCTCACACCATTTGATCTTTTTTTTTTTTTTTTATTTTATT
>NW_005354174.1:3347902-3349351 GCF_000412655.1 Myotis brandtii
GATGAGAGAGAAACATGAGAGAGAAACATCGATCAGCTGCCTCCTGCACACCTCCTACTGGGGATGTGCCTGCAACCAAGGTACATGCCCTTGACAGGAATCGAACCTGGGACCTTTCAGTCCGCAGGCTGACGCTCTATCCACTGAGCCAAACCGGTTTGGCTGCTCACACCATTTGAACCTTCATCTAATTTAAGATTTTATTTTCTGGTCACTTAGATAAATAATAGATTCAAAAGTTCCTTGTTAAAAACACACACACAAAAAAAACCCCTTCACTACTGGATTACTACTGAATTAGCCTGGTTTCAGAGTATTTGCTAAGAAAAGCAGTAGCCTTGGTCAATAACAAGAAAGGTGGAAAGAAAACAGGTGGAAAGGAAGCAAGCCCAGGGAAACTTATCTCCAACAGGGGGACCATTTGGGGAGACTCAGGTAAGGGTCAGGGTGCCTGCGAGCGAGTCACAAGCAGGCTGAACCTGGGGATGGCCTTGAGGTCCAGGGTGGAGGGACTGAGGAAACAAGCCCAAGACCTTTCCGAGATTGGATATCACCCGAGGAGGATGTTAACGCATTCAAACCTGTGAAGAATTTTTGTGAGTTTATATGAGCCAAACTATGGACAATTGCTGGGAAGCAGAATCTCAACAGATTGAAATAATGCTCTGGAGAAGGGCAGTTTTGCACCCTGTTTTACGGTATACACTGCAATCAAAAGAGGAGACGCAGTGGGTTACATACTAGTAAAACCCACTGGTGATAGCTTCGGGAGGTGGGAGAAAGCAAAGCGAGGAAACCTCTGGGATTGGATAAAAAGTAAAGTGATAGGCACACACTTCTTTCACTGGAGAGGGTGGAGGATAGTTAACAGTCAGCAATTCACTCAATAACAATGAGGATGTGTGGTCTCTGAAGAGCGCTGCCTGTGCTTTGAGGGGTCCAGAAAAAGGAGCATTACTTTGACATTCCAACCATATATCTTAGATGCAGAAAGAAAATGGGCTCAGTTAAGGTAACGACTAACCTTTGTCAGGAAAGATACCGGCCTAGGACATGACTACTCACCATAAACTGCTTTTTAGTTTAAAAAGTTTTAATTTCAGACCATCCTTTGTGGTCACTTCAGGTCTCTGCGTTTGCAAAGCCGCCATGCAGGCCTGCCCTGAAGGCCTGCCCTGAGCTGGTCAGCTTAGCACGTGGTCCCTTTTCGTCACCAAGGGCGAGAAGGAAGGGAGCGGCAGATCTAGGAGCGGGGCACCCAGCCTCTGCTCCACCCCAGGCAACAACCAAGCCTCCCTCTGGGGGAGAAAAACCCGCCGATAAAACAAAGGCTCCAGCCGGGGCGGGAAGAGACCTAGAATGCGCGTGCGCCACGGAACGCGCGTGCGCGTGGTGGCCGGTCTCCCAGCCCGCGGGGAGGGGTGGGAAAAGGGAGGAGCCAGCCGGGAG
>NW_005354174.1:3349399-3350409 GCF_000412655.1 Myotis brandtii
GTCTCCTCCACCCACCAGCTCCCACACCGGCAGCAGCACCGCCGCCGCCCACCTTCTGCCGCCGCCACCACAGACACTTGCTCCTCGGCTTTCCTCTGCTGTCCTCGCCCTCTGTCTACAATCAGGTAGGCGCAAGGCTCTAAATTGTGCCTCCCCGTCCGACCCCTGCGCCCGCATACCGCCGCCTCAGAGATGGGTTTCATGAGGTGGACATTGGTGGGGGGCAACGGTGGGGGCCACTCCCTGTGCTCTCTTCCTTCGGGAGCTAGGTCTGGGGTGGCTTGGAAAGGGACCCATGCAAGGGATGCACACGTGCGTATAAGTGTGTATGTGTGTGCACAGGTGTGTGCATGTGTGCGCAGGTTGCGCGTGTGTGTGCGGGTGTGTGCATGTGTGTGTACGGTGTGTGCTGGGGGTTCCACACGACCTGCTTCGCGCGGACCCGGGCAGAGGTTGTGCCCGAAGGGTGGGGCGCGGATGGCGGTGACCTGGGGGAGGGGGCTGCCATGCTCTCTGGATCGCTGCCTTTTGCCGCAATGGGCGTGTGTCTATATGTGTGTGTGTCGGGGGGGGGGCCAATGACGACCCCCCGAAACCAAACCTGTAATCCGTTTTCTCTGACTCGGACTGCCATCGGCTCTGAGGAAGATATGGATCGGGTTCTAGAAGAGATGACTCCCCGCCTGCCCCTCCCTTCACCTCCCCGGCAGCGATTCCAATGGGGCTTTCGCTGCCCCTGATTTAAGGCTGTGGTCCACCCCCTCCCCGTTTTCCTCCTTCAGAAAACCGCTGGGGACATTTGGGGGCTGGGAGTGGAATCGGGGAGATGGGGAGGGGTCCGGGCGCTGTCACTTTAGTTGCCCTTCCCCCTGCGCGCGCCTGGAGCCGAGACGCGAGCAGCGCCGTGCCCGAGAGAAGGTGGCGCTCGGATGCCAATGTGGAGGCTCCGAATGGCAGGGGTCACCTGGCCTTGTGCTAGGGAAGGTCTCGGCCGCAGCCGGTCCGGCTCG
>NW_005354174.1:3350551-3383174 GCF_000412655.1 Myotis brandtii
CAGGCCCCGCCCCTCACTGCGGCAGTGGGTGTGGACCCGGGTGGGCGAGAAGGGGGAGGGTAGGCGATGCCTCCTCCCACTACCACCCCCTCTCTTTTTCGCCTCCGAACGCGAGGTGCCATCTTTTTACCGCGTGTCACGTCTTTACGGTACCGTGCCAAGCCGGGTGGCTGGGCTTCGGAGGACAAGACGGGACTGTTATCAAGGAGGGAGGCGGCCATCGGCGCTGAGATCTTGGCGTCTTGCTGCTACGGGGTTGAGCACTGGGACGGCCACCCGCGATCTTCGTGGGGGCTCGCGGCTTTGTTTGTGGGGCTAACGTGAGCAGTGTTGCCAGCCTGCGTTTTTTGCCTTTTATTCTATAAGGATGCTGAGCCAAGGTACCCTCTCCCTCCACCCCGTGTTTCGCCCCTTATTTCCGAGCCCTTTGTTAGGTCTCGGGGCTTGCTGGGATCGATGAACTCGAATCGCGGCCCCGCGGTCACGCGTGGAACGGGCGTGACACTGAGCGGCCCCTCCCGGAGCCCGGCCGCGCGCCAGGGAGCATCCACCGACTGAAGGGGTGGATTCTAGGTCCCCGCGCGCTGGGAGGGTGTCCGCGAAGGGACGACGCCCCACCCCATACCTGGAGCATTCTGGTGGCCACGCCCCACCAGGTGCCCACAGAGAAGCACCAGCGACCCCCGAGCGGGGGAGGGGGGCGGGGGGGGGCTCGCAGGCGGAGCCCCTCTCCACTTCGTGCCCTGTTGCTTCCCAGGAGGGCAAATGTGAGGAGGGGGCAGGAGGTTTCCTTCGGGGCTGCGAGCCACACCCATTTCCCCCCCTAGCCGACTTCGAGGGGGCGCCGAGGGGCGGTTGCCTTGGAAACCACAAGCGTCTTGAGAACGGCCTTTAGGCATAGCCCTGCCCCTTCTAAACACAGATCAAGAACCTTGGGGTGCACGAAGCCGCGCCTGGGGGGTGTTGGGGGGGGGCGCTGGAGGGAGGCCCCCAACCCTGAGCCGGTGGCTCTTCCTAAGTGGCTTCCTGCGGCCACAGCCACCAGACAGGCGTCCCGGAGGTATTTGTGGACGAGCACTGTTTTAGAAACGTGCGGGGTTTTCACTTCAGAGCCCGAATTCTCTGCCGCCCTTGAGCCGGGAATGAGGGGAGGAGGATGGCTACTGACGACCCCTGGCGAGCAAGGCCGAGGCTTGCCCTCCTGTAAAGAGCCGGTCCGCGCGGCTCTCTGGTTAATTCTATTGCTGAAAACGGGGGGTGGGGGGAGCTCAGTTCTGCGAAGGAGAACATTTTAGGGGCCAGATCATCCAAGCGTGTGGCGCAGATGGAACCGAGTATCCGGAGAACGGCTCGCGTCGGGGTCTAAGAGTGGTAGAGACTCAAGGATGGACCGAGCATCTCTCCCTTCTCCCGCATCCCACCCCGCCCCGAGCGGGGCGTGAGATTCCGGGACCAGACAGACAGACAGCGGTTCTCGGGGCAGACCGCAGGCAGAGGTCCCTTCCGGTCGGTTACCGGAGAGTGTTTAGTCCCATGCCGGGAACAAAGCACAGTCCACCCGTCCGAGATTTCGTCGATTTTGGAATCTGTTGCCCGTTTGATGGGACTCTCGGGTTCACAAAGCCTGGGGGCTGTTAAGAGAGGAATCCTGGAGGCGGGGGTCGGGCCATCCCTGGCTCTGCGCCGGAGGATCTGGAGGGAGGTAGCGTCTGCGCCCGCGCTCAGCCGGCCCTGCGTCCCCAGCAGGAGAGGCTATTTTACGTCTCTGAAGACCCCACCTGGCCTCTGGCGCTCAGGAACCTGTAACTCCACGCCCGGGTGGTTGGTCCGGGCTGGGAGGGATGTTGGCACCTGGGACAGCGACTGCCAGACCTGCCCTTACAGCCACCTTGAGCTTAGGCTCAGCAGGACGGCTTTGAGTTTTATCTGATCCCAGTCTCTCCAAATGGCTCATCCTACAACAGAACCAGAAATGCCTTTCCTCCCATCATTAATTAAGGCATTCTTTTACTTGTAAAATCTTTATTGTTGAAAGTATTACAAATGACCCCCTTTTTTCCCCCATTGACCCCTTCTACTCTGTACCCACCCCCTCCCCAGGGTATTCTTATGATGCTGCTTACCTTTATCCATTCCCCATCTCCAAACCCTTCCTCTGAATGAATAAATAAATTAACCACACACACCCCTCCACCCCCAGCGCCCAGTCCGAGTGACTCTTGAAGCTAATCAGTTCCTTGACCGGCCTTTGCTTCTGTAACAAGTTTACTGCAGTAACCTGGCCTGACCTTTGGGGTTAGCCTTTGCACAATTTGGGGAGGGGATTGTTGGCTTTGCTGCTGCTGTTGTTTTTGCATGAGTGACAGTCTATAACTGTGAGTCCCTAACCTGGTCTGCATATGCCCATCATGGAAGGGCGTGGCTTTTAAGTGGCTTCTAGTATCAGGCACCAATCCCCTGAGAGGAACAAAAGAAATGGATTAGTCCCACAAATTGCAAGCAGAAAACACAGAATCCGTTTCCTTGAGGATCAGATGTATTCCTTTCAGAAAAGGGCCCCCTTTATTGAACATGCTCTTTGGCCCACATGCCCTTTGAGGTCAGTGCCAGCCTGCAGACGTAATAGGATTGTGGTGCCCTTTGTTTAGGCTGAAATTTTCTTCTGTGCCTTTAACATCGGTTTATGAAGCTCATTTGTTGAAAATTTTAGAAATTGTGTTTTATTCCACCTTCCCTCAGAATTTGTCTATGATTTGAGTGGCTCCCAGTTTTCTAAGTGAAATTGTGATAGTTTTCCAACTAGGCTGTGCCTTCTATTTAATTAGTATCTTCCTTACTCCCACTTTGAAAAAGAATTACTCAAAGGCAAATTAAAACACCTTTAGGGGCTTAATGCAGTGCTGGACATACAATAGGTATTTTGGCCCATATTCAACAAACAAATGGATAAAGTGGGAAAATGCAGGTCAATAGGTGGAGAAGGAAAAGCAGAATGTGAGGTGAGTTTTATTCAAGGTCATGGCATCTGGATGGTTTGGGGACAAATCCAATCCAGTTTGTCCCTCACTCTGTATCCAAATGATACTCGAAAAGCTGCCTGTGCCACTCTGTGCACCTTCACACCCTCCCTCTCCTCCTTCCCCGAACCTTCGGCCTTCTCACTGCAGCACTTGCTGTTTATGGCCCCACAGCCTGGTCTTCTCTGGCCACTTCACCCCAGGGGAAGGAGGACCCTGCCCAGCCACCTTTGGAGCTGCAGGAGGTCGGGTGGGACAGAGGTGGGAAACCCCATTTGCCTCTGTTCCTTCTACTTCCTTCCTCCCCCCCACTTCTTCATCTTCCCACTTCAGAGACCCCCAACCCCTCCCTGAAACACCCACCTGGCTGACGACTTCTAAGTTGCCACCCTAGGTGGTTCCCTAGCGACTTGGAGCTGGCTTAGGGAGGGGGCACCTCCATTGGGGGGCTGCACCTGGGAGACAAACCCTCTCACCTTGCAAAGGTGTTGCTGCCCAAGAATTATTTTCCTGTCTCCAGGTGCCATACCCCTGCCACCTCCGCCAGCTTCCTTTCCTGCACAGATGACCCCCATCTGAGGGTGGGAGGCAGTGTAAGGCCAGCCCAGGATGGTTTTTGAGCTTTGGGGGTTCTTTGATTAGGAAACATCCTTTAAGCATGCAGCTAGACTCGGCAACCACAAAACGCAAACTTGAATGACTTCCAGGTGGATTCTTTTCTTTTTTTTTCCCTTTGTTGCTATTTCAGCAGGCTCTGAGTGTGCCCCAATCAGGAGCACTATAGCATTAACCCCCAGAAGTATCTTTTGTGCTTCAGCTACGCAGGTAGATGTGTGAGTGCTTTGAGGGCAGATGGTGGTTTTTCCTGGACACCCAGTGCAGGGCAATGTCCTGCAAATGTAGAGAGACATTAGGTTTGGCCTAGTGGACTCAGAACAGACCTCCTGAGTGCAAATCATGGCTTCTTGCCCCACTGTGGGACCGAAGCCATGTTGTTCAGCCTTTGGGGCTTTTGGAGTTTTTCATTGTCTGTAACTTGGGGTTCAATAGTACCTCTCCCAAGGGGGATGCAGTGCTTAGCCCAGGGCCTGGTACTTAGTAACTGCTCAGTAAATGACCTTTTTGGCAGCAACCACTGGATCAACACTGGTGATTGGATAAGTGTACAAAGGCATCTACTGACCCTAGTGATGGAATAAATTGTATCAGATAAATCCTTACACGGCATAGCGATCAGCATGGGAAAAGCGGGCCGCTGCCCAGCTCCCCTGGAACCAGGCATTGTTGTTTGGGTGGAAGTGGACCCCCCCCAAAAATCGCACACGCCCATGTTTAAATGTACACACAGGACCTTGCCACAGGCGAGCAGAGTGACGTATCATCTGTTGTCCCTGTTTCTGTCCTCTTCCTTCCTGAAATCCGCTCCACGCCAGGAATAGACTATGTACTCTCCACACCAGCCGGAGCCGAACCGCCCTCCCTCCCACCCTCCTGGGATTGGAGACCTGGTTCAGCATCTCAGGTTTAGAGATCTTACTAACTTACTCATTGACTACCAAGCAAGCACTGATGGGGGTTGAGAAATAATAGAAATAACAGAAGGCAGTTGAGGAGAGATTTCTACAAATGAAATGTTTAGAATGTTGAAGTCAGTACACTGGCAAACATGCTTCACAGTGAGCAGTTCAGAGTAAGTGGAAAATGTTAAATAAAGCAAACTCTAGCCCTAGGCAGTTTGGCTCAGTGGATAGAGTGTCAGCATGCGGACTGAAGGGTCCCACATTCGATTCTGGTTAAGGGCACATACGTAGGTTGCAGGCTCGATCCCTGGCCCTGGTCGATGTGTTTCTCTCACATCAATGTTTCTCTCTCTGTCTCTCCCCCTCCCTTCCACTCTCTCTAAAAATCAATGGAAAAATATCCTTGGGTGAAGATTAACAACAACAAAAAAAGCAAGAAAAGAAAGCAAACTCTACAGAAAACTTGAAGTATTTGATAAGCACAGTCATATCTGATTAATCAGTTCAGCTTAAGCAGCCTTCTTGCCATGAAATGAAGACTGAGAGTCATAATACATCAGTTTTTAAAAAGTCATTAAAGCAGAAAATCATAAAAAAGGATACATATATATTTCAAACATTTTACTTTAACTTAAACTGGATGAAAGAACATTTATCCCCTTGTCTTTTTTTTTAATTTAAATTCTTTATTGTTTAAAGTATTACATAAGTCTCCTTTTTCCCCCATTGACCTCTCCCCATATCCCCCTGTTTTTTGATATAGGGCCAAGCCTTCTCTTGGTGTGTGGTCAGCTGGTTGAAATTCCGTGTGTGTGTGTGTGTGTGTGTGTGTGTGTGTGTGTGTGTGTGTTTTGCCTAAGACATACTCATAGTGCATTGCATAGGACTGCCGATTTAACTTTCTTGGAAAAAGGAGTTACACTGAGGAATAATCTAGAATCCCTCTAGAGTTTTACTATTATTTTATGGTTGTTATCCCATTTGACAGTAAAAAAAATAATGATTTTAAGAATTCATCTTGTGTTTAATACTTGTGTTTCATCAGCTTGCACCTTAAGTTATATGATCGTTGTAACAACTATGATGGACCTAGAAGGTTGGCTGTGATAGGAGGAGACTGGCTGTGGAGGTCAAGCCCTGTGGATCCAGCCTTAAATATTTACTTCTGCTTCTTACCTGGTATCAGTTAGGAGACAGCTTAGTGTGAAGACCGCATGGCGCCCTTTTCCTGTCTTCCAGGACTAGCACAGCACTTTGAATTCATTCACATAGAATCCCAACTTAAGGGGCGTTGCAAAATTTCCACTGAAGACTCAAAATAAATTAAATTCCCTTAGAACATTAACTCCCCTAAGTAAAGGAGTTTTAGGTTACGGTCTAACACTTAAAAAACACAAAACTGTTTAAGCTCATCGAGTTAGAATTAATCTGAAGCCATTGATAATGATGTTTCATTCATGGCCCTTCTGTGATCTTGTCCACTCCACTGCCAAATCAGGCATCAAAGAGAATAGGAACAGAATTATCTCTGGTTCCAGCTGTTAGTTTTCTTTGCGGCCTATGGCTGTTTCCTGGTTTCCCAGGAAGGCTGGGTGATGTTGTCTTGAGACCTAAGTCTGAAGTTGTGCTACAGAAAGTCCAGGGATATACTTTCATCCTTGGGTCCTCCTCCCCTGGACACCAGGGTTACTAAAGGAGCCCTGGGTCCATAATCACCTGTCATGTGATGTACAGCCAAGAAGGAGTGCTGGGAAGGAGGGAGCAACTCATGGAACCATGGAACCGTGCCCCTCCCCCAGCATAAAGCCAGCTCTTCCCCCTGAATTAGAACCGTTGTTCTAAATTTTGTGTCAACAGAATTGTCTTGGATCAAAGCCAATTCCGACATTATTTATAGGTCATTTCAGAGATGCTTATTTTTCATTGTTCTTAATTGGACAGTGACACCAAACCATTGTCTTACCTCACCCCTCTCCCATGGCCTCCCCCTCAAAAAGAGGTTTATTTGATAATTAATCGTCTAAAGCCAAATGTTTGCCCTCGCCGGTTTGGCTCAGTGGAAAAAGCGTCAACCTGTGGACCGAAGGGTCCTGGGTTCGATTTTGGTCAAGGGCACATATCTCGGTTGCAGGCTCCTCCCAGGCCCAGGCCCTGGTCCGGGTGCGTGCAGGAGGCAACCAATTGATGTGTTTCTCTCACATTGATATTTCTCTCTGTCTTTCCCTCTCTCTTCCATTCTCTCTAAAAATCCATGGAAAATATCCTCAGGTGAGGATTAACAAACAAACAACAACAACAAAAACCAAAAAAAAAATAAAGCCAAATGCTTAAATGCCCAAGAGAAGGTTACAATTTAAAGAATCTCTTTAGTTTAAAATATATATGCGTATAAATATTACAATTATATATCATATATATTTATAAAAATATAAATATATATTTACGTGTGAATATTCATTACCTCATATTTGTTGTATATCTGGATTTTTTATATTGGGTGGAGCTGAAAACCTGAACAGCTTTCAACTTTAGTATTGGTGATGCATCAGAATTTAAATCAGCATGTAAATAAGCCAAGCCAGGGTTATATATACAAATGAAACAGTAGTATATAACCTGCTACGTTGGGGCACAGTAATAGTTGTGGTGTAGATTCATATGAACCTGTCCCTCTCAAAGCTGCCCACTGTGGAGCCTCACCAGAGTAGCTGTTTGGGAGAGTCACGAGCCCTTCTGCCACCCACTTTCTGTCTTGTCTCTTCCCAAATACCAGGGACATTTTACCCTGGCCCCAACTTGCCACCAAGCAGATTCTGCCTGTGCCGTCACAATGAGGCCAGCTTAGAAACGAAGGATTTCACAGAACATCCCTAAATCCACTGGAATAATGGACTGATTACGCACAAACGCACCTGAACCTTCTTTAAACCTATTTAATCTTTTCCCTGGGGTTAATCCTGTGGGGATAGCGTGCCTCCTGGGCGCCTCTCCACTGGGTTCACGTCTTCCTCCTCGGGCTCCAAACCCCCTCCCTTGTTAGCAGACACAGGAAGGGATGGCTGCACTCTGTTCCCTGCAGAGTGTTAATAGAGATGGAATAAATTGACACAAATCCCCTTCAATGTCACTAAAGTGCTATAAATAATTATAAACCAGCATTTGATGTCTGATGGGAAATACAGGGGAAATTTTTTTTTTTTGACTGGTAGGATTCATGTTATAAGTTGGCAATCTGGGCCAAGTTAAAAACAATTTTTTGAAGGATCTTATCATTTATTGCCAGCAAGACTGAATTCCAGAATTTGGCCAACCCCTCATGTTGTGGGCTTCTGCTATCACCGCTGCTTGGGCTTGCCAATCCTTGAATTTAATTGCCACCTTACCTTCCTATTTACCAACTAAGAGGCTTGTGGCAGAGATTAAAATTTCCTGATGTAGTGTTGTATGTCAATTACACCTCAATAGAAACAAATTCTCCTATTAATGGGCAAAATATAAGATTTCCTGTGCCTCCATTTTTCCATTTGTAAAACAAGGATTATGCAATCTCCCCACCCCACCCCCCTCCTCAGAATAGCCAATAATGTGGTCTCACGGGATAGTCACAGAACTGAAATAAAATAGTCTGAGAATTCCTTTGGGCTTCTCAGAAGACAATTGCCACACAGAGGGGTATGCCTCCTGGGGGCCACAGTCAGGTGCCTGATCTGAAGTCTCTCATGGGCCGAGTAGAGCCTGACGTCTGATATAGTGCAGCTGCCACCACCTCCCTCCCTTAGCACCAGCCAGATGGTGCCCACTGGGCCCCAGGGGTGAGCCCCTGTCAGCAGGGCCCAGGCCGGGGATGGATGAACAGACAGCCTGGTCCACCCTGTACTGGCCTGGTCTGTCCCCTTTTTTGGGAAAGGAGACCCAAAGCCAGGGTGCAGGACAGGGTCGAGGGTGCCCTTAATGTCACCTTAAGGGACAGCCAGCCCCTGCCGATGCCGACTTCTTCAGAAAGGGGCTGGGACTTCCTTGGCTGGCGTGAATTTCCTGGGAGCCTTTCTGTTTTCTCAGCAAGGGCGGGGGTTCAGTTTCCTCCTAATCAGACTGGGACTTGGTGAAGCATCTCATCTTCTAATTATGCCCAGGGGGCAGCCTCTTCCTGCCACTCAGTGTTTAGCACGTGACGGGAATCGATTAAGGCAAGGGTGATTAAATTAAAGGCCGGATTTGACTTTGATGGTATAATAAATACTCTGATGGCTGGTGGTGAGAGACAAGGTGAAGGCTCATTCATCGAACCGCTTGCACTTGGAATCTGAATTGAGCCGGAGCTGGGCTGCAGTCGCTCACCTCTGCCCTGTGCCTGGAGGGTACCTCATGAACATGGACGGTGGGAAGTTTCAGGGCATGTGGGTCACCCCATCCTGACAACAGCTGCTCTACTCCTGGCTGCCTTGAGCAACATTCCTGGGCGTCTATGGGCCCCACATCATCAAACCCCCCCACCCCCCACCTTGTTATCCTACTCTCCCCAAAGCTGCCTCAATACACCCTTGTCCCTTCCACTTTGGTCATTGAAACCCGCCATCTTCCCGTCCCATGTGGCAGATCTTGGAGTCTCAAACTCTTCTTCTCTACCTACATCTTAGAACAGCCTTAACCATCAGTTCCTTCCTCCTAGACATGGCCCTTCCCTTTCCATCCTCGCCAGTTCTAAAAGGAACATGGGCCTTATTATGTCACCCTCAATGATTATGGAAACAATAATGAATTGTTCCTAATTTCAATTCCAAAATTCACATCCAGTCCACTTTGCAGACCATTGCCAAATTGTTCTCCCCAGAGTGGCCGTGTCATGTGCCCTACCCCGTCCAAGCCCTGTCCTTGACTGGGTGGTGTCTGCCCCTTGCTAAGTTAAGCCAAGACCCACCCTGCACTGCCCACCCAGGCCCCCATGCCTGGGCTGAGACTCCCTGCCCAGTCAGTCCTAATGGTCCAGTCCCACTGCTGGCCAGCCTGCCTCTTGGCCCCTTCATAGACATCATGCTCTCTCTTCCCCTTCCCCTTTTTAAATCACCTTGACCTTCCTCAGTCTCTGTCCTGCCTAAAGCAGTTGTTACAGTCAACAAGATCTGGAGGCCTCTCCACTTTTCATCTCTCACCAGTCATCAGCACTGCAGGGGTTAAGGCTTAATTATTTCCTTCTTGCCTTGAGTGCAGAGCTCAACTCCCCACTGGCTCTAGGTCCTTTGAGGGCAAGGCTATGTCTTATATGGCTTTCCTGTTCCCGAGTGTCTTGCCTGTCACAGAGCTGGGCTCCTACGAAGCTCAAAATAACTACTCTCAATTCATGCAGTTGGATGCTAATAAATCAAATAGGCTGATATTAAATGAGTTTTACCTGTTTAAATAAAGCAATCCCTCAACCTTCGAGTACATGGTTCTATTTCTTGCTCTATATGCTTGAAAATAATAAAAATCACATTTCCTTCAAAATAGTCTATAATTGTTGCTTTGCCCTACTTCAGACCAACTCACACCCCCTGTTGGTCCAAATTAGTTTTCCTGTATGAAGATGCTAATAATGGTAGTAGCAGTTGCATTTCTTTTACTAAAAACATGGTCTCATGTCACCCTCACTCCCCCACAGGCAGGGATTCTCATCCTCCTGTGCAGAGGAGCAAACTGAGACCCAGAGCTGTCACAGCTGTGGAGGGAGCCAGACGGCACCTCACTCAGCCCAGGACCTCGCCTTGCTGCCTGTGCGTCCTCCGAGCCTCCTCTCAGGCCCCGCCCTCCACGCCAGTGCCAGCAGACAGACATATCCTAGTGCCAATGACCATGGGGGCCGTGCCCTCCAGCCCCTGTGAATGGGTCACATGTAACCTGAGCCTGGAGAAAGTATTTTAAACCGAAAGCTAGCCTCTAAACTGGGCCACTAAATTTGGTTCTGTCGCCGGTGACGACAGAACCAAATTTAGTGTTGTGGGCTGGTCCACACTTATCAAATCAGAGAAGCTCATTTTCTTCCAGCTCTGACAAAGCAGGGATAATGTTCACACCCCCTGCACCTCCATGAAGGGGTATGTGTGACTGACCAAGGCTGGAAAGTGTGGCCGAGAGGAGCCCAGTACACAAACTCAGGGATGTCATTCAGGTTCCCAGGCAGTGTCCACAGGGAGAAATTTCATTCAAAGAGGGTGGTTTCCTTGGGCCAGGCAGACAGAGCAAGCACCTGCTGTTAGGGAAAAGGGTCACAGCTAAGTGGGTGGGGGCTGAGCCTGCATCACCCAGCCTCCTGGGTTCCTGCCTCACCTCCCCCCACAACCCGCCCTTACTCAACAGTCCACTTTATTTCCCTCCTGTCTGCACCAGCACGGGCCACACTGTGGGACCAGGAAAACGGGGAGTGGGGGTGAAGAGAGACGGGAAGGGCAGACCTGGCTACGTAACACATCTTGTAGTACAAGTCATTTTTCCGTAATTAAAAGCTAAAATGGTTGCTAGAATTTAGAGATAATAAATTAATTGGGTTTCTCTCTAAGCTACTCGTTTTAAAGCAAATTCATTAAAATGTTCTGCTTTCACATTACTAACACCCATTATGTTGTGTTTAATTTCCACAGTTTGTCTGATCCCACTTTTGGGGGCTTCCCCAGGGAACCAGGCTCCCCAACACATTCATCAGTTGGGTGATGTTTTATTCACCTGTGTATCCTCAGTGCCGGGCACAGCACATGGCACAGAATACACATTCAGCAATTGTTTGGTGAATGGATGAGTGGATTCAATACTGATTAAAAATTAAGGACTTTCCTAAAGAGACCTGGGAACAGAAAGAGAAACAGGTACATTGTATACTTGCTCATCCTTCTACTTTCTTGGAGGGTGGACAGTTACAGGTCTGCATTTGGAGTTTGGGGTGCTAATCGTGGAAATACATGCACTATTTGCCATAACCTTTTAAACAAGTTAAATCTTCAGACTAATCCAAGCCTTTAGATTCTGAAAACCAGAATGACACCATATACCATGAGCCCTACTTCAAAGACAAAAGACCTTGGCCCGGCCAGTGTGACTCAGTGGTTGAGCATCAAACTCTGAACCAGGAGGTTGCAGTTTGATTCCCAGTCAGGGCACATGCCTGGGTTGCGGCTTGATCCCCAGTGCGGGACATGTAGGAGGCAGCCGATCAATGATTCTTTCCCACCATTGATGTTTCTATCCCTCTCTCTCTCTCCCTTCCTCTCTGAAATTAATAAAAAATATATTTTTAAAAAAGATAAGAAAAGAAACAAGACCTTGATGAGCAGGGTTGTGTCTGTGGTCTGGTCCCCACGCTCATGTCAGGAAGGATGGTGAGCAGTTGGAGGCAAACCACTTATGTCCCTATCAGCTCAGCCTAGGGAGGGCTGTCAAATGTAGCAAATTAAAACACAGGATGCCAATCGATGTGTCTCTCTCACATCGATGCTTCTCTCTCTTTCCCTTTCCCACTCCCTTCCTCCCTTCTACTGTCTCTAAAAACAAATCAATGAAAAAAATATCCTCAGGTGAGGACTAACAAAAAACATACAAACACGCAAACAAACAAAAAAACATGGGATGCCTAGTTAAATTTGGATTTCAGATAAGCAACAGATATTTTTTAGTGCAAGTGTATTAGTGCTACCTAATGTTCCCCAAAGATATCAGATATCAAAGATAACCCCAGAACCTGTGCATGTGACCTTATTTGGGGAAAGGATCTTTGCCAATGTGATTAAATCAATGACCTTCAGATGGAGATTGTCCTGTATGATCTGGATGTATCCTAAATGCAATCACCTGTATCCTTAGGGGAGCAAGGCAGAGAGATTAAAAACACAGAAGAGGTGTCCTTATAAAAAGAGGAAATCTGGAGGTGGACACACACACAGGAAGAACACCACGTGAAGATAAAGGCAGAGATCAGGGTGATGCTGCCATAAGCCAAGGACACCACAGATTGCCAGCAAACTGATAGAACTAGGCAAGAGGCATGGAACGGCTCCTCTCTCACTGCCCTCGGGAGGAAAGCAACCCTGCTGACAATTTGATCTTGGACTCTAGCCTCCAGAACTGTGAGACAATAAATGTCCATTGTGTGAGCCACCGGAAATCCTATATAATAAAAGGCTAATATGCAAATCAACTGAACAACGGAACAACCGGTCACTATGATGCCCACTGAGCACCAGGGGGCAGATGCTCAATGCAGGAGCTGCCCGCTGGTAGTCAGCATGCTCCCACAGAGGGAGCGCCGCTCAGACAGAAGCTGGGCTCACTGCTGGCGAGTGCAGCAGCGGTGGCAGGAGCCTCTCCTGCCTCTGCGGCAGCGCTAAGGATGTCTGACTGATGGCTTAGGGGAGCCAAGGGCATCCCCAAAGGCTCCTGGACTGCGAGAGGGTGCAGGCTGGGCTGAGGGACCCCCACCCCGAGTGCACGAATTTCATGCACTGGGCCTCTAATAATAACTAAAAGTAGAAGCACAGCAGAGAAGATGATGTGAGGACGGAGACAGATGGACATCGGTGAGAAGTAGATGCGGACAGCCGCCAGAAGCCGGAAGAGACAAGCACAGGATTTTCTCCTAGAGCTTCCAGAGAGTGTGCAGCCCTGCCAACACCTTGATTTTGGCCCAGTAATTCTGATTTCAGACTTCTGGCCTCCAGAACTATGAGAAAATAAATATCTGTTGTCCTAAGCCACTCAGTTTGTGGTAATTTATTACAGCAGCCACAGGAAACTAATACAATAAGTATGTGCCATGCCATCTTTGGGACATACTTAACTAAAAAAAAAAATTGTTTGTTGTTTATCTCAAATTCAAATTTAACTGGACATCCTGTATTTTTTCTGGCCACCCTAATTCCCAGGGCCAAAGAAAGGGCTTTTGAAATGCGCAAGAAAGCTGGTGTAGGCTGTCAGAAAGTAGCCTTCTGTAAGCTAGGAGTCTTTGTAAGCACAGCCAACTGAACCAATTTGAACTTTAATAACTACCCTCTGAACAAAAAGGGGGGCAATTAGACAGGTGTTAATGATTTATTCTTTCAACAGTCATTTGAGCACTTCCTATGAAACGAGCTCTGGGTAAGGGTGGAGGAGTTAGGCATGAATCTGGTACATCTAGGCTGAGCCACAAGCCATGCCAGATAAAGCACGTGAAATACTGCCCTTCACAGAGCTCGAGTGGTTCTGCGGTGCATTTCTGTTACCTGAGCCGCCCCTGGGAATCTCGCACCCTTTCATTGTGGGATGGTGGGGCCCACGCCGCCGCCACCGCCACCGCCGCAGAGCAGCCTGGTCATTCCTGGTTGCTGAATGCGAGGAATTTGCAGCAGACCTGAACTGGAGTGAGAGGCAGATGTGGCAGGACATGCTGGCTCTGGATTCCCAGGAAGTAGCTGCAAAATGTCTCTCTCATTCCTATCAAATGACACTCTACAATGAGTGGGACAAAGGGGCAAATGTTAAAGACAAGCATGGCCCCTTTTCCCCTGCAAAAAGGGCTGTCCCGCCCAGGCCGGGACACCAGTCTTCCTGCGGAGGGTTCCTCTCACTTGGGGCTCCATGAAACCTCGACAGTCTCTGGACCCTCAGACTTTTCATGATGCTCACGAATGTGCAGTGTTAGAGCTTTAAGGGGACTTGGGTCACCCAGAACAGACGGGGGCGGGGGGGGGGGGGCCACAGCCCAGAATTGTTCCAGATACTTTACCAAAATACCCATCCCTGGGAAAAGAGAAAAACAGGTAGTTTACAGGGGAAAGGGGGGAGGGGGTGGCTAAACATGAAAAGACACTTGACCTCACGCATAATTAAAGGACTGCTGATAAAACCAGTGAGAGGCCACTATTGGTAAATCAGATGGCACCGGTCTAGATGGGTAATAACCTGCAGCTGGGCTCGGTGGGTAGGGGCAGGAGACAGCATTTTTATTCTATACTATTATCTACTTAATTTTTTTTTTACCATGTATATATTGCCTTTGGGAAATAAAAGATAAATTCATATATATGCTCAGGCCCCAGCTCACTTGAAAAGGATTGAAATATCTGGAAGAAGGTTCTTTCAAAGGCTCCCCAGGTGACACAGGTGTGCCTGTCACCCCCTAGTGAGAAGCTGTGACCTGGCCTCACCCTCTCATTTCACAGAGGGACCACAGGGCTGTTGCTAGGCCTTTGTGGGCCAGCCTGGGCACTTCACCACCTTAGACAAAGGAAAATTCCAGGTGAGCTGCAGGAATAGAACTCACAGGAGCTCACACACACGGTGTGTGGAGCATAAACACAGTACGTAATGGAGTACAGGGCACCTTTGGGAGTGCTCCCGTGGAAGTAGAAGGGGATGGGGTAGGAGGCCAAGGGGAGAAAAGCTTCTGTGATTTTTTAAAAATATATTTTTATTGATTTTAGAGAGAGGAAGGCAGAGGGAGAGAGAGATAGAAACATCAATGATGCAAGAGAATCATTGATTGGCTGCCTCCTGCACGCCTCACACTGGGGGTTGAGCCTGCAACCTGGGCATGTGCCTGGACTGGGAATTGAACCGTGACCTCCTGGTTCATAGGTCAGCGCTCAACCACTGAACCACACTGACCAGGTCTCTGTGTTAATTAGTGTCTGACCCTTGTCGGGCTTTGTGACAACCCTGACTAGCCCCATGAGCCACCCTGGTCCCCAGAGTGCCTGATAACCTGCATTCCAAGTGAGAACCCCGTGGGCAAGTTCCCTGAGGCCAGGCGAGGTGACGATTTTAATGCCCAATTCTTTTATATAAAAAACAACCTCGACAGTAGTTTTTCTCTTAGTGCCTTCACACAAATGACTTCATTTCATCCTCCAGCCACTCCAGGCTAGGGGGTGGCACTTCCTGTTTGGAAGGGGAAGACAGAGAAGCTACCATTCCAGAATCTGGGCCCTTCCGCAGTGGGGACAGGGGTGAGGCGCTTTCTGGTCTCAGGGCCTGGCTCAGGGCCTGTCTCCCACCTGGCACCACAGCCGTCTCTTCTGGAGTAACTTCCATGGTGCAGATTCCACACCCTGCTCCACAGGCCCTTCCAGAGCACCTGCAGAAACCCCCACAGGCCTTCAAGGACGAAGAGCACAGCCCCAAGACCCTGCTCTATGGGATGCTACCCACACCCAGAGAAGCAACAAGACACTTCTAGTCTTCCCTTTCCGATACAGGAGGTTCCAGCCAATCCTCCAAGGGCCTTGGCTCAGTTTGTTATTGGGCTGTCCTGTGGGCACCCTCCAGAGGGGCAAGCATGGCAGGAGTGTAGGCTTCCTGACCCATGGCCTGAGTGTCTCCACTGTTCCTTCGTCAAGGGCCACTCTGCTTGGCCTGTAGGACCCAGAACTCCCAGAACCATGGATGTGGAAGAACCCCCAGAGGCCAACCTGGTCCCACCCCTGCCCAAACCTCCTCTTCTGCCTTCCTTACAGAGCCACCCCAACTTGTTTGTGATGGCCAGTCTCAGCCTCAGCAACCCTCTAACAAGAGGGCTAGGAGGGGGGGAGAGAAAGGTGGGACCAGTAGAGAAAGATGTAAGTGTTGGGAACAGCCCCCAAACATGTGACATCCTTAGAATGAGTCACCCACTTTCCCTTCAACCGCCTTTTCTCCTCTAGGAAGGACACCCCCACCCCCCTCTACTCACACCTCCCCTGCTTTCTGAGGTTATACTGAGAAGAATCCACAGAGGTGCCAGCACAAGGTGTTAATGTGAACAGATGCCAGAGCCACTTGAGGAATGAGGTAACAGCCCAGAGAGGTAAAGTGACCTCCCCAGAGTCACACAGCAAGTTCATGGCAAAGCTGGGCCAGCACAGGTCTCCTCCTTCACACTCAGACCCCCTCCTGGGACCACTTTCTCTTCATTTCTTGGGATCTCACATACTGGTCCTTCCTGGCAGGCCTCCCTTCAGTGGCTGGAGGGGGACCTCAGACCCACCTGGCAAGGGGCCAACCTGAGGTGGAGGGAAGGAATCCAGACCACGGGGTTGGGGAGAGCCTGGCCTTAGCAGGTCCCTAAGAGCTGCCAGGAGAGGTGCACAGAGCACATTCTGGCCAGAACAGAACAGTGCTGACATGGGTCATCCGAGCAAAGCACTTTGACCTCCGGGGGTGTGGGCATTTGCTTCTTCCTTCCTAAAACTCCCAAATCTCAGTAACGACAGAAATCAAATGAAATGGTCAAATCACATTGGTTATGTTTCCAGCATTCCCTCCCCCTCTTCCACCACTCAGAAAGCTCGCTTAGCTTTTCTTTTTCCCATCTGTTTCTGTCCTCTCTTCTCCTGACTCCTTCCTGTCAGCATTTAGGAGGTTTAAATGATTCCCCTCTTTAAAGCAAAATACATGCCCTCTCCGGTCAACCACCTTAGTTCTCTCCCAGCCTGATGTGTTGTTGTTGTTTTTTTAATATAATGTTAATTATTTCAGAGAGGAAGGGAGAGGGAGAGAGAGATAGAAACATCAATGATGAGAGAGAATCATTGATTGGCTGCCTCCTGCATGGCCCACACTGAGGATGGAGCACGCAACCGGGCAAGTGCCCAGACCAGGAATCGAACTGTGACCTCCTGGTTCAGAGGTCAATGCTCAAGCCAAGCTGGCCAGGCCTGATGTGTATTAAAGTGTTGTCAACACTTTTGCAACCTCTATTTTCTCCCAACATGCCCACCCTCCTCAGCTGAATTCAGGCTGGACTCAGTTCCCTATCTTTCTACTATAGCCACTTGTATTAGTCAGCAAGGTCAGGTTTATGCTGCAGTAACAAACAAGTCTGAAGTGCCAGTGGCTTCACACATCTGGCACCACAGCTTCTCTAATCTTCTCACCTTAAGGGTCATTTTAGAGTTCCTTGAAAGCTCTCTGGCTTGGGGCCTTTGTATATGCTGTCCCCTCTGTGTGGAATGTTCTTTACTACCCCCTCCCTTTCACCTTGCTAACTTTATTCATCCTTCAAGCATCCCTTCCTCAGGGGAGTTTTCTCCAACCCCCAGACTATATAAGTCCCCGTCTCACACTCCTATGATCCACTGTCCTCTCCTTGTGACACTTGTCTCACTTGATTGTCGACTGTGTCCCTCACTAGGTGCATTCACAAGGGCAAGGAAATCGAGGCTCAGGGTGTTTAAGTCACTTGCCCAAGACCACACAGTCGGTAAAATTGCAGAATCAGAATCTGAACGCAGATTTCAACTCCAAAGCCTGTGTTCTTTCTCCTATCCATGGTTAATTTTTAAATTTCTGTGATTAAACTGTTCCTCTATCCGTGATACTGGCTTCCCATCCATAGAAAAGGGTGAATACTATTCGGATTTTCTAGCACAGGCTCATTCCAAATTTGTTTAATTTTGCTTTGTCACGGTTGCCCAGATCCCCGACCAGAAGACTGGGAAGTAGGTCAAGGCTGCAGGGACCACACACTCTGGCTGCTGTGAGGGCTGGCCTCTGGTTTCCACGATGGGCAGGAGCCAGATCCTGCCAGGAGCGCCACCCCCTGCCAGTCCTGCAAGGATTTCTCATCCTTGGCCCTGAGAAGTCATCATGAACCTTCACATCACTGAGCTTTATATTCTAAAGTGCATTGTCATGGTGGCTGCTGTGTGAGGTGGTAGACGGGGAAAGGATCACTGGGCATCAACAGGGACATTGCTAGTCTGGGGAAAAATTCATCTCATTCTTTTACAGTTTTGTGGATGATTGAAGCTAATTGATCATTGAAGGGGTTGGCTCGCATGCCACTTTACAGGACAGTGACACCAAGCCATTTAACACCAGTCACTTAACAGTCCCCTTCTTATGTGACAAAATTATTTTCAGAAATAATCATGAAATGAAATGGTCATAATAATGGGCGGACAAGAAACACGGATAATAAAATGTTTCTTTTCTTAAACTCTAGACATACAATTACACCATAATATTTTTTAAAATAAAAGTAAATATTTTAGTACAAAAAAGAAAAAAAAGCACAACTACCTACTAAATAATTTTTACATCTACTGAGTTTTTAGCCATTGGTTGCAGCCTGATATAATATTTTATGTAAATCATTGCTCAGTCACTAATAGGTGAACTTTAATAAAAGTGAGACACCTGCAAAGGTTGCCTATAATTTAGCAACTACTAAATTATACCACTGATGTACTGCTTTATTTTCTTGCTTAATTCTTTCGTTTTAAACACTATCCTATATAATAAAGGCTAATATGCAAATTGTCCCCTCGGGAGTTTGACCGACCGGGAGTTGGACCGCCTGCTATGACGTGCACTAACCACAAGGGGGCGGCACGGAATGAAGGAAGGCCCTGATCAGCCCTGATCGCTGGCCAGGCCTAGGGACCCTACCCGTACACGAATTTTGTGCACCGAGCCTCTAGTAACAATATAAGAAGAATAAGCTTCCATTTTCAAAATATTATTCAAACTCAGTAACATATATCTTGTTTAAGTAGAAGTTGTACATACCAAGCAAAAATATTACACTTTGCAGTTCACACTCAAGGTCAACATTTGAAATTTTAAACACAAAAACACCAAGTGGCCACCCTGAGCCCAAGGCCTTTTCTGAGTTTTTCCCTTTTAAAAGGACCTGTGCTCCTACCAGCTACTTAACAACCTGGGTTAATAATTGGGAAAAGCAAAGGGACCTCTTCTGGTTAGATAATTATGCATGTTTTTGTCCTCCTCTGGCTGGAAAAAAAATGTAAGCATAACTGTGGAGGTGACTGCCCGCGGTTACAGCCTTCCAGGGGAGGTCTCTCCAGGCAAGGCTGCTGCATCCGAGAGCTCATCACCAAAATTTGAAAACTGACCGTGGTGGGTTTGCAGACTTCGACAGCTAATTGTGTGCTGAGAATTGTCCCTCCAAGGAGGTCTTGCTATTCCCTCAGGAGACAGGGCATCTCCTCTTGGGAGCTGTGATGCTGTTCCCTCCCTCAGTCCCCCACCTCAACCATTCCCCTCCTTCCCTGCCCACCCCCCTTATTCATCTCACAAGGCTTTATGCTGCTGCAGCCTTTTCTAATGAGGGCGTTCTGGCCAGGCCTCTTTGCAGCTCAATTATGTAACCTGCCACTGCTTCTGGTCCAAGGATCACCCTGGAAAGGTGGTCAGAGGGGGGCATACAGCCAGAGCCAGTCTAATTATGGCCCCCACCCCCTCGGAACTAGGGGGTGGTGCAGGAATTTGGACTCTGCAAGAATTAACAGTTCCTCCGCCAGCCCCAGAGCCAAACCTGCAAGATGCATGCTTTTTATTCTTTGTTAATTTCCAGCAAACAGGACTGTCACAGAAAGAGCCTGCAGAGAGAGCCTGTTGGCTGCCCTGGCTACTTAGAGAGCTGTTCCCCTAATGTTGGCTCGAGACTTTTAGCTGGCACCTGGCCTTACATCTCTCTGACATGGGCTCCTCTAACATGTCTGGTCTCTCAACCATCACCCCTTTAACCAATGATGACCCTTTGGTTTGATAATGACCCTGTCACGGCCCCTCTCTTTGTCCCTACAAGCCTGCCCTCCCGTTAAGTCTTAGCTAAGGTCCCCAGAGCCTTCTCCAGTCTTCTTAACCCCATCGCCTTTCAGCTGCTGCAGCCTCTGACTCTAGCGCCTGTTCTATACTGAGCTCTCGGAATCATAGACTCTTGGGGCACGAGCCAATCTGTTTTCTCTCTTCTGACCTATTGCCTTGAAGTGTATTTAGGTCTTTGTCTCCCCTCCGAAACCAGACCCCAAGAGGGCAGGGAGCCCATCTTCCATCCCTTTGTCCAGCCTGGAGCCCATGCACATGGTAGGCAGCATTCCACAGATGGAGTTGACCATGGGTCCTTTGCTCTGAAATCATTCAGTATTTGTGTGTATCTCCCTGGTCAGACCAAATAGATCCATGGGCAGTGGCCACATATGCTCCATTTTCTGGGTCCCTATCGGGGCTGGTACATGCCTTCCTCATAATCTGCTCACTGACCTGGTCCCTGAGGTCTCCCCAGCTGCTCAGCCAGGGCTGGGCCAGTGCAACAGCTCTGTCATGTTTATATCATCCTCTCCTGGCCCGCTCTCCTGTCCACAGGTATCCTGGGACCGCCGGAGGGTATATATGCACATGCATGGGCAAGGTATACACACACACACACACACACACACACACACACAGAGCCCCTGAGCACAGCATCAATAATGCATGTTGTGCACAGAAAGCTGCTATGAACTTTATTTATCACCCAGCTGACATCTCTGATCAGCTCCCAAACCTATCTCCAAGCGTGTGGTGATTGGTGAGCCTCTCACTTAGGAGCCCACTTCTCTTTCTCTGTGTTAATAATAGATGCTGCCTACAGCCTCAGCTTGGCAGCTTTGACTTAAACGTGATCTTCACCGAAGAGGCTAATGGATGGGTCTGAATTTGTGCCTTTGAAGCACAAAGCATTGCTCTTAATTAACCAGATTCTATCTATTGGTTGGGAAAGGCCCTCCCTCCACGGCATCATTAACTACCCACCTCTGGACAGCTCCCAGAGCCAGCTCCTGCTTCAGGCTAATCCACAGAGCCCCTGAGCACAGCATCAATAATGCATGTTGTGCACAGAAAGCTGCTATGAACTTTATTTATCACCCAGCTGACATCTCTGATCAGCTCCCAAACCTATCTCCAAGCGTGTGGTGATTGGTGAGCCTCTCACTTAGGAGCCCACTTCTCTTTCTCTGTGTTAATAATAGATGCTGCCTACAGCCTCAGCTTGGCAGCTTTGACTTAAACGTGATCTTCACCGAAGAGGCTAATGGATGGGTCTGAATTTGTGCCTTTGAAGCACAAAGCATTGCTCTTAATTAACCAGATTCTATCTATTGGTTGGGAAAGGCCCTCCCTCCACGGCATCATTAACTACCCACCTCTGGACAGCTCCCAGAGCCAGCTCCTGCTTCAGGCTAATCCAGGGTGTGTTCCTGCACGCCCGTGCGAGAACCATGTGAGCCACCTGAGCACACAGGGAACTGGGGTGGCCCACACAAGAGAACAGGGCGGCTGTCGCATCGAAACAGACCGTGAGCTCTGAGCTTGGGAAGTGTCAGTGATTAATGTTGTCGCATCTCTTCCATCCCACCACAGCCCGCCCCTGCCCCTGCCCCACACCCTCACTGGTTCAGCAGCACTGGCTGGGCGCCTTCCTCATGCCAGGTCTGAGGCCAGTGCTGAAGACACGGTGCTGTCTTCACAACCTCACAGCATTATCATTCCAGCCCCAGAGACAAGTAACCGTCGAATTACAGCACCGTGCAGTTGGGAAGGGCGTCTAGAAGCAATGGCTGCTTTGATAAAGTCTGAAGCTTGAGTAGGAGTTAGCCAGACAAAGGGGAGGGAAAGTGGAGAAGGCTTTCTGGGAGGGGAAACCAGCATGTCTGGGAGTGAGAAAGAGTGGCAGTTAGGAGGTGTCACTTGATGAAGTATGAGGAGTGGCTCTCAATTAACATTCGTTCTTTCGTTCATGCATGCGTGAAGGTATATTGAGCACCGAGCCCACACCAAGCACTGCACCAAGTACCGAGTTGTTTACAGTGGTTAAAAATAAGCTCCTCCTCCCTCAAGGGGCTTACAGTCTAACGGGGAGAGTGCTGGGGCTCAATTAGAGCGGGAAGTGACAGGTTCAACAGTAAAGACTGGGCCAGATGCGGAGTGGAGGGAGGGTGGGGAGGTGACATGATTCCTACTCATGTCTCGGGAAGGGGGAGTTTCCAGCCTCCTGCCACAGAGGTGGGGTCAGGTGAACTCTGTGGAGTTGAAGGAGCTGTGCTGTTCCCATGTCCCCCAGACACCTCACAGGTTTTGCCAACACGGGAATGTATTTGTTGCTTTCCATCAGACTATAACATAAGCCACGTTTACAAAACAGATTAATAAAATAAAAAAGGAGACACCAACAAGTTAAAGTCTCTATAAGTCTACTTCCTTCCCAGGGAAAGCCTCTGTTCTGCGCATGCACATATATACTTTACCTTCTTTTTATAACAATTCTGTGCGCGCACATCTCTAACACTGCTTTGTTCACTTGGCGATACAGGGCGGGCCTCTGTCTGCCCCGGTGTTTCTCCCCCTTCCTCCTTCCCGAGGAGCCAGCTTCACGCCGGGTGCCCCGGGTCTGCAGGCATCACGGGACCAGGGGATGACCTCACTGGGTGCGCCATCTGCCCTGCCTGGGGGAGGCAGCATCGGGAGGGCCAACGGGCACCACGTGTCCTTGGCTCCAAAGTGGGAGGGGCTCTGTGCCCTGAGAATGCACAGGATACAGGAAGGTTTGGTTAAATGAATGGGTGGTAAGGTCCTCAGATCAGAACCCCAGCTGACACTTACGTAGAGTTTACCGGGAGCCAGTGCCGGTTCTTAGCACTTGACTCATGTAATCCCCACATTTTACGGACAAGGCAACGGAGACTCTGAGAGGTTGAGTGACTCACCCAAGGCCCCCCAACTGCACTGTTGTTACCTCTGGGCCTGATGCCACCATGCAGAAGTGCCCACGCACCTCTGTCAAAGAGGTTTGGGGACGGTGTGCTTGATCTGCTGTGGCATTTCTAGCGTGTGTTCAAAGGACACTGTTTATTTCCCGTCCTCCCAAGCCCAGGCTGCGCTCAGGTCGTTCATTACTGAGGGACAAGTTCTGATTAGCGGTCGACTCCCGCCATCCTCCTCCCCCGCGTCCTCCAGAGGATGTCCTCAGACTCAAAAAATAGAAGTGAAAACATCTTCAAAACTACCTGCTTTCCTTCCTAATTCTCCTCTCCCTCCATTTCTTCCTGCTGTGCCCATCTCATGAAGGGGCGTGGCAAAAAGAGCCCATTTCTGGCCATTCCTCAGGGCCTCTCAGATCCCCGCCTCCAAGCTGATCCTGGGCAGGTTCCAGCAAGCTGAGACTTTGTGCTGACCACGGGGCCCTCTGTCCCTCGGGGCCCAAGTCACCTGACTCGTCCTCTCTGTGCTTGCCCATCGCTTTGTCTGGGCACTGGTGCTTCCAAGACCTTCCTAGAAGGACCCCCTCACTCCTCCTCCTCTTCACAGGCTATCTACCCCAAAGCTGCCTTTCTCTCCTTCCCACTCTTACTCCCCTCCTTCAGGACAGAGGCACTCGTGTTGGCCCCTCATTTTATCCCTTTGGGGTAAGCCTCCTCTTCCCTGTCTTCACACATCTTCTCATTGCCCATAACTCACACGTCATGACAACATTCCTCACATCAGCCTAGAACATCAAAGGTCACTAAAGTGCCACCTCATGTGTGCTTTTCAGTGACCCTCATAGCCTGTGAGGCAGGTGTCCTCAGACCCATTTACAAATGAGGAGACCAAGGTTCAAGTGACTGGCCCAGCATTGACCAGCTAGTGTGTGGTCCCCACTAAGCCTCGAACCCAGGGCTTTTGGCTCCACACCAGGCGTCCTTTCCACCCAGATGCATGGACAGATCTGGACCAGGAACAAGGGTCCCTCGGGAAGACTTGGAGCCAAGCCTGCACCTTGGAAGCCAAGGGCCCAGGGAGTCCGGCCATTCGTCTAACTAACAAGGCGGACTCGGTGCCCTCCACACAAGGAGTGGGGGCGAGTGGCCGCGCAGGGTTCTAAAGTGCCTTGGGAAGGCAGCAGCCTAAGTGCTATTCATCAGCCCAGGAATGGCTCATGGAGGAGCAGGTGCTTCTAGGAACCCATAATGCCCTTTGGCAGGGGCCCGAGGGTGCGTCTGAGAGGCCTCCCAGCACCCGCAGTGCTGCTGGGGCAGGAGCCCGACTGCGGAGGTCCATTCATCATCAGATGTCTGGACAAGTGGCGTATCCAGCTAGGCCTGGGGAAAATGAAAAAATGCATTTGCCAAGTAGAATTTCATTTCCTGTTATGTGTCTAAGGTCTTCATACGTCTTTCTTGACAGCCTTTACTCTGTCATCTGCTCCTTCTCCCTTCCCTCCTTCCTCGACTATTTCTGTTTCTGAACATAAACGTTGTCCAGGCCTTTCTGATGGATAATGGACATTGTGCAACGGACAGAGGCCGCTGGGCTTTTCCTGAAATAGGTTCTTGGGGCCCAGAAACTGACTGTGTGCCCTTGGCTTTGATTTACTGTCTCTCGCTGACCCCAATTTCTGATGTGTCCATTTTAATTGATCCAGATAGCTGTATACCTGGATTGGACCTGGTTCCAAAGTTGCGTTGAAATTCTGGTGTGTTTTTTTCAAGATAGTTTCTTCACTCCATACAGTGTTTTCATGTCCCTGACATGGTTCCACCTGGCCCTTCTGCCCAGAAAACCCCATTCCTAAGCTGAGCTGTCCAGCAAATCTCCAAATGCCAGACTCTGTCCCCAGCTCCACCACTGTCTCTACGTCCATGTGAGGTCCCTCTGCCTCTCTGCGACTCAGTTTCCCCAGCTACACAATGGTGCTGAGACGCTCGTGCACCTCGAAAAGGTATAGTTGGGGTGGCTCCTCCTACATTAGGGCTTCGGGGTAGGGCTTCATGATTTGATGGTGGAGGCCTCCCAAGACCCCCCACCCCCCGGTGTTGAACTGAAAGCTAGGACTGCAGATTTAGAGCCTGTGTGTCCTCCCTCAGCCTGGGAGGGAGCACCAATGCATAACGTGGGGATAATAATATTCGTTCCTTCACATGGGTTGTTGTGAGGGTTGAATGCAATATAATGGGCAAACAATGCCAGGCTATAGGAATATTTTTTCTTCTTAAGAGAAAATCATGGATGGTTAAAATCAGGGCTGGGGGATACTTTAAGAGCCCTCTCCCAGCACATTTTAAGTGTAATCTTGTGTTGGTTGGTAGAACATTTGTTGCCTGTTAGATCTGGAGGGCAGAGACACAACAAATTATATCCACTGAAGATCAGCCAGAAATTAAGATAACACTGATTACTACAAGCATGTTATTAAGTGAGTAAAGTAAGCTACAAAAGAACTGGTTTAGGGAAAATTGTGTGTGTGCATGGGAGAGATGTTTGCAGGGAAGTCCCCTAAGATGTTAACAGTGGTTATTTTGCTTTTCTTTTTCGCATTTTTGTATTTAACTTTTAAACAATGACTATGAATCACTTTTATAAAAGAATAAATTCTAGATTTCTACTTAAGCCTCCCGCCCAGGACTTGGGAAGTGGCTGCTCCAGGCGACTTCCTCCAACAAGTGCATGGTGTCGGTGGTGGCCCAGATAAGACCTCAAGGCTCATGGGGGCCGTGGCAGCCGGGCGTCCACAGGAAGCGCGGGGTGGGTGCGCCGCCACCGCTGTGGGGAACCTCTAGGACCCGGATTGCAGCTTTTCGGCAGAGGCGTGGCGTCGGCCACCACCAGCAAGAAGATGCAGGAGGAGGCCACCTGCTCCATCTGCCTGCACCTGATGGCCAAGCCCATGAGCATCAACTGTGGCCACAGCTACTGCCGGGCCTGCCGCCTGCGCCTCCTGGGCCTGGGCTCCTCGTCCCGGAGCCAGCTGGGCACGGGGACCTTCTCTTGCCCCCAGTGCCGGGCTCCCTTCCAGAGAGGCAGCCTGCGGCCCAACCAGCAGCTGGGCAGCCTCATCGCCGCCCTCCGGGAGCTGGAGCAGGAGCTGTCCCGCCAGGAGCACGGGGAGCGGCTGCACCTCTTCTGCAAGGACGAGGGCCAGCTCATCTGCTGGCGCTGCGAGCACGACCCACGGCACAAGGGCCACGCCACGGCGCTCGTGGAGGACACGGCCCCAGCTACAGGGAAAAGCCCCAGGAAGCGGTGAGGAAACTGAGGCAAATGGAAGAGGAATGCACGAGCCAGAAAGCATTCACAGCGAAGCAGATAACCGAGTGGAATGAGAAGATAAAGGCTCAGAGATAGAAAATCCAGGCAGACTTCCAGAACCTGCAAGCTTCTGAGGGAGGAGGAGAGGTCATGCCTGTGGAGAATGGAGAACGAGAAAGAGCACACGCTGCAGAGACTGAGGGACAGGGAGGCCAACCTGGGGCAGCAGAGCCGGGAGCTCCAGAGCCGCATCCTGGAGCTGGAGGAGCGATGCCAGGGCTCCGCCAAGAAGGTGCTGCAGGACGTGGCCGGGTCACCACGGATGAGGCTTTGCAAGAAGCTGTGGATCTCATCTGTGGGGAGCGGCTACAGTGTTTGGACAGGTTCAAGCCTCGGACTAATTAGAGGGCACGGTCCTCTCATGGCCACGTGCAAGTCCCAGCTTGGAGGGCAAAGCCTCCCAGCACAATTATAGCCAACAGCTATACCCACCCCCCCAGTGTTGAACTGAAAGCTAGGACTGCAGATTCAGAGCCTGTGTGTCCTCCCTCAGCCTGGGAGAGAGCACCAATGCATAACGTGGGGATAATAATGTTCGTTCCTTCACATGGGTTGTTGTGAGGGTTGAATGCAATATAATGGGCAAACAATGCCAGGCTATAGGAATATTTTTTCTTCTTAAGAGAAAATCATGGATGGTTAAAATCAGGGCTGGGGGATACTTTAAGAGCCCTCTCCCAGCACATTTTAAGTGTAATCTTGTGTTGGTTGGTAGAACATTTGTTGCCTGTTAGATCTGGAGGGCAGAGACACAACAAATTATATCCACTGAAGATCAGCCAGAAATTAAGATAACACTGATTACTACAAGCATGTTATTAAGTGAGTAAAGTAAGCTACAAAAGAACTGGTTTAGGGAAAATTGTGTGTGTGCATGGGAGAGATGTTTGCAGGGATGTTTCCTAAGATGTTAACAGTGGTTATTTTGCTTTTCTCTTTCACATTTTTGTATTTAACTTTTAAACAATGACTATGAATCACTTTTATAAAAGAATAAATTCTAGATTTCTACTTAAGCCTCCAAAAGGTATAGTTGGGGTGGCTCCTCCTACATTAGGGCTTCGGGGTAGGGCTTCATGATTTGATGGTGGAGGCCTCCCAAGACCCCCCACCCCCCGGTGTTGAACTGAAAGCTAGGACTGCAGATTTAGAGCCTGTGTGTCCTCCCTCAGCCTGGGAGGGAGCACCAATGCATAACGTGGGGATAATAATATTCGTTCCTTCACATGGGTTGTTGTGAGGATTGAATTCAATATCATGGGCAAACAATGCCAGGCTATAGGAATATTTTTTCTTTTTAAGAGAAAATCATGGATGGTTAAAATCAGGGCTGGGGGAGACTTTAAGAGCCCTCTCCCAGCACATTTTAAGTGTAATCTTGTGTTGGTTGGTAGAACATTTGTTGCCTGTTAGATCTGGAGGGCAGAGACACAACAAATTATATCCACTGAAGATCAGCCAGAAATTAAGATAACACTGATTACTACAAGCATGTTATTAAGTGAGTAAAGTAAGCTACAAAAGAACTGGTTTAGGGAAAATTGTGTGTGTGCATGGGAGAGATGTTTGCAGGGATGTTTCCTAAGATGTTAACAGTGGTTATTTTGCTTTTCTCTTTCACATTTTTGTATTTAACTTTTAAACAATGACTATGAATCACTTTTATAAAAGAATAAATTCTAGATTTCTACTTAAGCCTCCCGCCCAGGACTTGGGAAGTGGCTGCTCCAGGCGACTTCCTCCAACAAGTGCGTGGTGTCGGTGGTGGCCCAGATAAGACCTCAAGGCTCATGGGGGCCGTGGCAGCTGGGCGTCCACAGGAAGCTCGGGGTGGGTGCGCCGCCACCGCTGTGGGGAACCTCTAGTGTGTGCAGCTTTTCGGCAGAGGCGTGGCGTCGGCCACCACCAGCAAGAAGATGCAGGAGGAGGCCACCTGCTCCATCTGCCTGCACCTGATGGCCAAGCCCATGAGCATCAACTGTGGCCACAGCTACTGCCGGGCCTGCCGCCTGCGCCTCCTGGGCCTGGGCTCCTCGTCCCGGAGCCAGCTGGGCACGGGGACCTTCTCTTGCCCCCAGTGCCGGGCTCCCTTCCAGAGAGGCAGCCTGCGGCCCAACCAGCAGCTGGGCAGCCTCATCGCCGCCCTCCGGGAGCTGGAGCAGGAGCTGTCCCGCCAGGAGCACGGGGAGCGGCTGCACCTCTTCTGCAAGGACGAGGGCCAGCTCATCTGCTGGCGCTGCGAGCACGACCCACGGCACAAGGGCCACGCCACGGCGCTCGTGGAGGACACGGCCCCAGCTACAGGGAAAAGCCCCAGGAAGCGGTGAGGAAACTGAGGCAAATGGAAGAGGAATGCACGAGCCAGAAAGCATTCACAGCGAAGCAGATAACCGAGTGGAATGAGAAGATAAAGGCTCAGAGATAGAAAATCCAGGCAGACTTCCAGAACCTGCAAGCTTCTGAGGGAGGAGGAGAGGTCATGCCTGTGGAGAATGGAGAACGAGAAAGAGCACACGCTGCAGAGACTGAGGGACAGGGAGGCCAACCTGGGGCAGCAGAGCCGGGAGCTCCAGAGCCGCATCCTGGAGCTGGAGGAGCGATGCCAGGGCTCCGCCAAGAAGGTGCTGCAGGACGTGGCCGGGTCACCACGGATGAGGCTTTGCAAGAAGCTGTGGATCTCATCTGTGGGGAGCGGCTACAGTGTTTGGACAGGTTCAAGCCTCGGACTAATTAGAGGGCACGGTCCTCTCATGGCCACGTGCAAGTCCCAGCTTGGAGGGCAAAGCCTCCCAGCACAATTATAGCCAACAGCTATAGTTGTAAGCTTGAGCCTATGATCCGAACACGTGGCCCCACGTGCCTGAGTGATGTGGGCTTGATAGAGTTCAGGTGCATGTAATTGAGTAGGCTCGAAACCCACGAGAATGTTGTAAACAGCTTGACCACGCCCTTACTTTGCCTGGTGGAATCTGGCTATAAAATAAAGACATGGCTTGTAGTCTGTGGCGCTGTCGCTAGCTCTGCATGAGAGAGGTTCTCCATCAGAGAGGACAGCGTCCCACACAGACCCAGCTTTTTCTCTTGTCTGTCTTTTCTCAATCCTTCACCGCCCCCTCTCAGGCTCACCAAACCTGGCTGAGCTGGCTCGGCACATAAGGCGACCAACGTGGGGCTGAGTATGCCATGGCCGTGCCGGCTCGCCACACTCATCTATCAACAGGCCACGTCTGTGCCAAAGTTCCGTTGCGTCGGAGCCACCTGTGTAGTTACCTGTCTGATCACCTGACCATTAGCTCACAGAGGGGCAGCTTCTGCCAAGTGCTCCTTCAAAGAATACACTCTGAATATGACCTTAGAGATCAAGCTGCCAAGGGGGATGAAGCAACTCCGAGACAATTCCATGGGTTCGTGCTCTTTCAAGGAGAACTTTATCTTCCGCTGGAGATCGAAGGGGCAGAGGGACTGGTTCTAAGAACAGTTGTTCTTCAGCCTGCTCCTCAGGGGTTGTTGGGTGCCCTCCTTTCGAACCCTGTGGATGATGACCTAATTGGTGCAGTAAAATTACTGGAGTTGACAGGGCCCGCGTTGGAACATGACTGGACGGGACGAGGAAAGACGGACATGGACGAAGTTATCCAGAGGATCAAAAATGTTGCCCTTGCCCTGACCGGTTTGGCTCAGTGGATAGAGTGTCGGCCTGCAGACTGAAGGGTCCCAGGTTCGATTCTGGTCAAAGGCATGTACTGTGGTTGTGGGCACATCCCCAGTGGGGGGCGTGCAGGAGGCAGCTGATCGATGTTTCTCTCTCATCGATGTTTCTAACTCTCTATCCCTCTCCCCTCCTCTCTGTGGAAAAATCAATAAAATATATATTTTTTAAAAAATGTTGCCCTGGATGCACCCTGCAGTGTAGACGTGAGGCAGATGCTCTTGAAGCTTGTAGAGCTCCAGTCAAGAAAGTGGGGGAGAGTCCATGTCACCTCAACATTCAAGAGAAGCGGCACCTGAAAATGATCCCAGCTATTTTATTACTGAACCACCATTGGGTACAGCGGATGGTGTTCCTCTCACTGCAGCTGATCCCAATGACCACGATTCATATCACGAGTGACCTGAGGGCGGGAGAGGGAATGGGGGTGGGGGGAAGGACATATGTAATAGTTTCAACAATAAAGATTTATTTTAAAAAAAGAGAAAAAAAGAATAAATTCTACACACACACACACACACACACACACACACCCCTTTCTCTCTCAGGATGAAGAGTGCTTTGCCTAAGAAAAGCAATTTTTTTGCTCTGCTTTTCTTGGCTTTGACATCCCAAAAGACTCCTCCTTCTCCAGTTAGTGCTCTGAGTTCAGGGAACTTATCTGGGGTAGAATTCTTATGGTGACCAGGGACATTTGTGGTCCCTGAACAGGACAGAGGCTCAACAGCCTGCTCCCACGGCCCATCAGGGTGTCACCTGACAGCGCCGCCCACCTTGAAGGCTAGCAAGGGGGTTGGAGGGGAAACTACCAGAGTTCTGAAAACACAGGCCACCCAAGCAGGATCTGTCACGCGAACAGGGGTGATAGCACTAGTATTTGGCTATTCCAGCGGTTACAAAGGAGGCGAGAAGCCTTCAGTGCAAAAATCAAAACGGAAACCTTAGGCTTAAAACCAGAGTGTCCTCAGATACAGTCTGTGAGTTTTCTTATGAGGGTGGACAGCAGCCGCTGACATCAGCCGGGGCACATCGTGTGTGCCCGGCAGCACCGCCTCCCCCCAATTGTCGATTGTTCTCTTTGGACTGGGGCCCAGGATGATTCCAGTTTCTCCTCCCCAACGTAAGGCTTTCCTCTATGTGGGCTCCTTTATCTTCTCTCCACTTAATTTGGCAGTACTGCCTGAAATCTGCGCATTACTGTTATTCAGCTTTGGTTCTAGTGTGTTCTGTGGTCCGCCGTAATGGATGTGACCACAAGTTCACACTTGAGAGCTCCTCTGAGGTTTGCCATGCTGTCTTCCTTCCAGAAAGTCCTGCGGAGGACTTCCCTGTGCTGGGTGCCAGCTGTGGGGACAGGAGAGAAGACAGGTGACCAAATGAGGTACAGCTCGGACACTCACATTGGGACCAGCTGTTAGTAAAGAGCGTCTGAGGCATCACAGTTGCCAAGATCCAGCCTCAGGGGGTGTTGCCTGAAGCCCTCCAGGCTCTTTCTCTTCCTTTAGGTACAAGTTGGCTCCCCGTTCCCTGAGCACAGGGATTTCCTAATGGCCTTGGCCCCAGACTTCACCTCAGCTCAGGAGACTAGTATGTCTGCCCTTTCATTAATCTTTATATCTTAAAGGAAAACAGTTGGACCATATGCATTAAAGAATAGAGTATAAATACAAAGAGAAAGTTTTCAAATAAAACTAAAGCTTTAGTTCATTTGAACATGTGTCCCTGTATTCCTAAACTGCTATCCCAATCACTACTTGATTTAATCACCATTATCAGCTGGCTTACTGAGATCTGATTCTGGTGCCAGGCTGCCTGGGCCTTGAACCCTGAATCCATTACAGGTCTACTGTGCAACTTTGGGCAAGTTACTCAACCCTTCTGTGCTTGAGTGTCCCCATCTACAGAAGTATGCATAATAATAGAGGCAGTTGTGTGAATTAAATGACTCAATACCTGGAGAGGCTTGAATCATGGTTCCTATAACTATATGGAATCCTGTTTTCCACCCTCATGAAATCACTATTAAATTCGTGATTGTCCCCCCCCCCCCAAAAAAAAAGAGGTGGGGGACCAGAACAAAGGAAGTTGGATGCAGGAGCCAAAAATCATCTTGGAGAACAAAGTTCATGTCAAGGTTATTTCTGGATCCTAGATTTTCCCCTACTTGCTCTTTGGCTATCTGAAAGAGATCCATTGAGGCTGTTTTGTTTTTTAATAACAGCTTTATTGAGGTATGTCACATGGCACCAAATTCACCCTTTAAAGTGTACAATTCACTGTTTTCAGCAGATTCACAAAGTTGTGCAGCATCACTGCCCTGCATTCCAGTTTGGGCTTTTAACTTGAGGGGAATCTAAGCGCGCTTTCCCTTTATCTGGACAGAGCCACCCGCCTGTGGCGGTGATTCCGCTGAGTCACTGTGGGCGGGCGGGCAGCCTGTTGTCATTCCCGGGAGAAGACGGCAGCCACCTGGGCTGCAGCGAGTGGGCACCCGGGCCGGCGTCTGCTGCCCCCTAGCGAGGGCTGCAGCCCAGCCCTGAAGCACC
>NW_005354174.1:3383432-3391688 GCF_000412655.1 Myotis brandtii
GCTTGGAGTGCGGTGAGCCAGGGCATGGAACCAGCCCCTGACGCAGGCCTTCCCTGACCTCTAACTCCAGCCGGGACAGGGTCATTTCACCAAGTCCTGGGTGAGGAGAAAGGCTATGTTTGTTCAACTTTCTTTTGGAAAGGTGCTGGTGCTGGTGTGATACAGTAGGGTAGAGGTGAGTTTTAGCATCACAAGGTCAGAGTTCAAACTCTGCTCTGCAGCTTACTAGCTGTGTGACCCTCCACAGGTTACTGACCCTCTCTGAGCTGTTTCCTCATCCAGAAAGGGAGAACAGTCATCCCTCTCATGGGCTGTCATATTACAGATACTCTTTCTGAAGCCACTGTGACTGGCTTACAGGCAGTCAGAGCTCAAATAAACAGGTGCATTTAACCATTTGTACACCACAAGCGTCTATAGATGCAAGCGGCAGACCAGACCTGTTTTAATTAAATTCAAAATATCGTGGCAGTTAACTGGTATCTATAGATGCAAGCAGCGGACCTTTTTTAATTAAATTCAAAATATCGTGACAATTAACTGGTTAATATCCCAAAACTGCCAAAAGGGTGTCCAGTGCTGCCCTGGCTTGCCCAAGGAGCTTTCTAGAACCTGAATTACTCATCACCAAAATGCGTTGCCGTGGGTAAGAAAATTAGAAGGAATAGGAAAGGCGGTGGCAGGCGCAGGAAAGCCGTTTGGTCTTCACCTCCGTGAGGTAGAGACCACCCCACATCAGAGGAAACCTACGACCCCTGGGGAGCCTGCAGGAGCAGAGGGCTGGGTGGGGAGCAGCCAGGCATCACCCTTACTTCCTGTGTCCCAGAGGGCAGCAGGGCCAGGGGAGCCGAATCCTTTCTGGTTCCCTTCTCTTCTCTTCACCTGCCCTGTCTTCTTTGTCCCTCTGTCCCTCTCAATCCTGTGGACATTTTTCTCCCTCTCTTTGCCCCTGGCTGGGACTGGGATGTGACCCTGTAGGACAAGGCACTAGAGCGACTCCACAGGCCCCTGCCAGGGCCTCAGGGGCCTCCGTCTACGTGGTTACAAAACGACAGGGACCGACTCCAGGAGCCTCTGGTTCACGTTTTCTCTTGTCAGGATGCAGTCCTTTTCCCAGGGTCCCTAAAAAGTGGCTCCTTTTCATTTCCAGGTTTAGTTCAACTTCTGTGCCTCTCCTGAAATTCCTTCCCTACCTCCCACCCTGCGCCTCTAAGTCACTGCCTGGGGAGCAGGAGGTAGGAAATCAGAGAGAAGGGGAGAGGGACAGGGAAAAGGGGGGGTGGAGAGATTGGTTGATTAGAAGAATAAGAAAACAGAGGAAGACGTCTCTTGGTGTGTTTATTTTCCCGTCTGTGTGTCTCCGTTAGATTATAGGGGTCTGGGAGGTGATGACCACGTCTAGTCTGTTTTTTCGCCTGCCGTCTTTGCATGAAAGTCTTCGGGCCGGGGTTGCGCTGTGCCAGTGGTCAGTTGGTTTACATGTTCTTTGTCCAGTTATTTCAGAGAAATCATCTTGCCCTGGTTCTCAAGGAGGAAGATGGCAGGGGTCAGGGCGGAGGGGGAGGAGGAGAGGAAGAAGGAGGAGGACTGAGATGCCAGGGCCTCCTGCCTCTCCCCCAGGCCTGGTCTAGAGACCTCCTGCTGTCCTGTGAATGACCTCGGGCTCCAGAGCTGGAGGGGACAGGCCCAGCGGTCCCACTTAGAATAAATTGCCAGAGCGAAAAGGGAGCTCAGAGGTCCCCGATAATGGAACAGGTGCCTTTCAGGAGAGGGGGTCTTATGTTTGGGGGCTTTCTAAGAGTGGCATTTTGTGGATGAAGAAGGTTGAGAGAAGTGACTTGTTCACGCAGCTTCGGGGTGAGAGTCCTGGACAATGCTCCTTCTGCACCCAGCCCTGTGCCCGACAGGAAGTTGGGGAACATTTTATGGTCCAGGATGGAAGAGCAGGCCGTGCGTGTTCTATCAGGACACAGGCTTTGCATCCTGGCCTCGTCTCCTGCTGGCTGTGTGACCTTGGGCTGTGTGACCTTCCCAGATTCCTCATCTCTCCACTGGGAATCTTAATATCTATGCTGAAGACTAGCTACATCACAGGACTGCTGTGTGTCCAGTGACACGCCTGTGAGGTGCCCACACGGAGCAAGCTCCTTCTTTGACAGGAACCGTGTGGCACCAACTGTGTACCAGGCTCCGGGGCTGCGGCCTTGTTGATTCAGAAGATCCAGGAACCTAAGGGCATTGCTGCCCGGGGTTGGCAGGAAAGTGGCATGGTGAGCCTCCCTGCTTAAGGAGTTCTTCCCATGCATTTCACTTTTTTTCCAAAGAAAAATATTGGCCCTTGCGAAGCACACAGTTCATTTATTTTGCATAGTGAATAGCTGCCTGTGTTTTTAAGGATGATTTAATCTCTCCAGCAGCCCTTATAATTCATCCAGCTTCCTATTGGCGCATCTGACTTTCTCCAGCCCTGCGGGGTGGTGCTGGTGGGAGGGGGAGGTCATCAGAAGCCAGGGCCCCGAGAACAACCACCCTCTTATCTGCTCCGTGGACCCAAACGAGGCAGCATGTCCCCAGGCCCAGAGCAATGGGCTGCTGCCTGAAGCTCCAGGAGTGACTTGAAACCTTATGGAAAACACTAGAAACACTAGACGCAGATGAACAAAACCCAACATCAAATGCAACAGCCACACTGAGAATTTACATTTTTCAAATGGTTGGGGGGAGAGGGAGACAGAAAAATGGAAGTTCATGACACATGAAAATGATATGCCTTTCAAAATCATGTGTCCACATATAAAGTTTAATTGGAGCACAGCTCATTCATATATGTACCATTGGATGTCTGCTTTCCCACTGCAGTTAAACTTAATACAAAGAATTAGATCACTAAAAACATAGCAGAAAATATCGATGATCTTTATGTATCATAGAGCAATGGGATAAATCACAGAAGAAAATAGACCTGACTGCATAAAAACTAAAACCTGCCCATCAGGAGCCATAAGAAACCAAGATAAAAGGCAACCAACTAAAGAAATGATCTGTCACAAATAGGATAAAAGGTTAATGTTATTCATAAAATAAGAGCTCACTCAAGTCATTACAACGAGCACCGAGACCTGAACAGAGGAGGGAGCAAAGGATAGAAATGGGCATTTTATGAAAGAGGAAGCCAACTCGTCAGATCCTTACTTTTACACCTTCATCCGCCATGTTCCAGGAGGGCAGACTTGGTCATTGAAAGGAATCAATCCAATCGCAAGACAAAACCATGGGGCTCCTTAAACTTCTGAGCGTTCACTAAAACTTCAGTTGGCTGGCCTACCTCACCTGGGCCAGGTAGAGTGTCTCCGGCAAGTATGGGAAGCCTCAAGCTTCTGGGCCGATTCCACCCCTCCAGGGTGGGGCACCTGATAAGTCAGCCAGATGAGGTGGCTCGTGGACCAGTCCCAGGGATGAGCAGTTGGGCAGTGAACCCAGGAGGGCCTCAGAGAGGCTCCATCAGGAAGCAGTGAGGAAGGCGTTGCTTCCTACAGGGGTGGGAAGCCGTAGTTGAGTCCTCAGACAATGGAACTGGTGCCTTTCAGAAGAGGGGTCCTTATGTTTGGGGGCTTTCAAGGGAAACAGACCATCAGCATATCTACGGGTAGAGAATATCACCACCAAATCCTAAACCTTAAAGGATGACTTTGGACTTTTATCTTCCCAAAATAGAGTCCTGCTCGTCCTTGGGGACATGTCCAAGGTTTGGAGAAGCTCAGTCTCAGATGCCTTTCCCCAGAGAGCTCTGAGGGGCAAGGGCCTCGGGCCTCAGTCAGAATGAAAAGGCGCCCGCTTCTCTATAAGCAGGAGCTGCCTCCGTGGGGCCAGGCCACCACCTTCTGCCTCGCCCAGCAGAGGTCCTGCTAACCTCACTCTTTTGGGTTTTTTTAAAATAATTCTTTATTGTTGAAAGTATTACATATGTCCCCCTTTTTCCCCATTGACCTCCTCCCGCTCCCTGCCCCCCGCCCCCCACCTCAGGCCTTCAGCACCCTATTGTCTGTGCCCATGGGTTATGCATATATGCATACAAGGTCTTTGGTTGATTACCTCCCACCCTCCCACCTTCCTCCGCCTTCCCTCTGAGATTCCGCATTCTGTTCCATGCTTCTCTGTCTCTGGATTCACTCAGTTCATCAGTTTTGACCTCACTCTTAAAATCTTCCTAGACCATCCCAGCTCTCACCAGCTTCTTATCCTGCATCGTGGATGGAGAAGAGAGCTCAGGCACCCACACTAGCGTGTCCTGCCCAGAAGGGAGAGGAATGAAGCTGGACATGAGTGTGCCAGTGGCCAGCTGGTATAAACATGGAGCCGGAAGCTGGCTGTCCCACCACTAACGCCAGTCTTGGAAAAATTAGATGGAGGGTCTGCCCCAAGTGCACCCTCCACCTTGTAGTTCACCATTTGTATGAGTTGCCCAACGCCTGTGAAGATGAAACTGTGGGTTTAAAACATTCTGCAACTCATAACTCATTTAGAGGACGCATGTCATCAGGTGTGTCCTCCAGCCCTTTCCCATGGAGACGTTATTAATTGATCACCGAAAGTGAGAGCTAGATGCCTTCGAGGCAGGAAAGAAAAAGGCCCCGCCCACTCCAGTTTGTGTTATCAGCTCTTCCCTGGACAACTGACCCACTTCGGCAGCGCCTGTGTGTCACTGAGAAAAGTTCAAGTGAAAACAGAAACATAAGGAGATAGCTGTTACAAATTATAAAGGAAAATTAAAGACTACATTTAGACTATGAAAAATTATAAAAGTCACAAATATAAAAAGGAAAGAATGAAAGAAAAAAGCAGCCTAAAAGGATAGAATGATAAAAGATAACATAGGGAAATATATTCAAAAGGAATTTCAAAAGGTAAAAATTTCTAAATGACCCGAGGGGCTACTTTTACAACTCTCCTGTAAGTCTAAAATTATCTCAAAAATAAAAACATTAATAAATGAAAAGCTAATATAAATCTGGGGTGAAAATTAAAAGTAAAAATAATTTAAACAATAAAAGGAAGCAACTACATGTAGAAGTTTAAAGGGAGGAATTGAAAGCCAATAAGACAGGGGAGTTTCAAAAATAAGTAAAGAATAAGTACTATGAGATAATTAGGTTATATAAAGGGAGGTATCAAATTAAAAGACAAGGGACTAAAAACTTCCAGAGATAAAAATGGAAACTGATGGAATAACCCAAAGTAGCATAAATGAACCAGGGCAAAGTGACATATTGAAAAGTCCAGAAACTCAAAGCTATGAGCTAGTTTTTAAATAAAGAAATATTCTCACTGAAGATGAGAACAGCGTCTGAGTAAATATTTCTACCGCACTCCGTTGGGCTTTTGCAGGGAAGGGGGTGCATGCTGCTCCGAGCCTCACACCCGCTCCAGGCGCTGTTAGGGATCCCTGCCCGCCCTCAGAATGCACAGCTGAGGTCCTGGTGAGTGCCAGTGAGGCGAGTGGAGGCCACAGCTTTGACCTCCTGGCAGGGCGGGGGGCTACCCAACTCGGAACTGGGGGAGTCAGGACACTGATCAAGAGGTGGTTCTGCTGGGCAGTTAGTTGCATGAGGTTGAACAACATGTGCTTTTCTCTACTTCAGTGTCCTTACCAGGGGTGTTGCTGACGCCTTCCTTCTCCTGTTTGGTCCTACCCTCTGCAAAAAAAAAAAACCAACAACAACAAAAAAACCAACAACAAAACATTAAACTAGTCAGCAGCATTTACTTCTTACTGAAGTTGAACGAGTGCTGGGCGTAACAAGTCAGGCTCGCTGCACCTGTCCACCTGGTGTTTCAAACATGAACTGATGTGATGTTTGGGAATTAAAGGTGCACATACATGTAAATAACACTTTGGCAGGGATGCAAAGCTCAGGCTGAGGTTGCTGGGGAGGTCAGTGGGGAGGGGAGGATATGTCTGCCATGAACTAGGGAGGTGGCACTTTCCTCTCCCTGACCCCCACTCTGCGCGCGCGCACACACACACACACACACCACCCCCCAAGCACTTAGCCTCATCTCAACATCCCAGCCTCAACCTCCCATCTTCCTTCCCCAGGTGGGCCTTGCACCAGTATGACTGAGCCCCGCCAGGAGTTCAACGTGATGGACGATCATGCCGGGACCTACGGGCTTGGGGACAGGAAAGATCTCCCCTCTCAGGGGAGCTACACGCTGCTGCAGGACCACGAGGGCGACGGGGACCACGGCCTGAAAGGTTAGTGCACCCCCTGCACAGCAGGCCCGGCCTGGGGACTCACAGCCGTCTGCTTGCTTTGGAAAAGGCTGGCGGGAAGGGTTTGCAGCCAGTTTCTTAAAGAAGTTTTAAACACTTTATTGGGTTAGATTGTCAATAGAGAGACGCCTCATCATTTGAATGAGCCAAGATAACCCAGGTGTGACGCTCTTTGAAAATGTACCTTCCAAAGGGGAGTTTGCCACCCGAGTGGATGCCGGGAATCCTGGCGGGAATCAGGCCAGCATGTGGAGCGGAAGAGAGGCTGTGACAAAGACTGCAGGGCGAGTCAGTCTGATCAGTACAGGGTGCTCTCTCGAGTCTTTAGCCACACCCAACATGTTGACCTGTAAATCAGCAGCACTCATTAGCATGCAAAATACGTGGCCCTACACATTGGCTTCATCTCTCCCTCGCAGGCCTGTCTGGGCCCTATTTGGCACGTTAGTTAGCGCTGGGATTCCTACTATACCTACATTAATAAACTGCATCCACTTCTGCATATTCTAAAATACAGTCTTTTGGGCAAATCAGCTTGGCCTCCTCCTGTCCCATTCCAAACAAATATGTTTCATTTCACTGTCTGGCCACCAAATTCAGGAAGTGCGCAGCCTCTCTTCCGCTCCACATGCTGGCCTGATTCCCGCCAGGAGCACCGAGCTGGCCTCAGTGTGAGGAGGACCCTGCCCCTGCCCTCCAGACCTACTCCTAAGGAGACAAAATGGCAAGCAGTCTACTTCCTCTTTTAGTGGTAAAAATAATTTTAAGAACACTTTGCAGCCTGGGGTGTGTGATGGTGAATAGAAGCGGTGCAGCTCCTAGGTGGGAAACGACCTTTTCTGGGTGCATCTATCCAGGAGGGCTCCCTGGAGGAGGCAGGTCGCCAGGAGGTACCCTGGGTGCAGGAACAACAGTCTCTGTCTTGGAAAGGTTTCCGGACTCACTGGAGGCCTTATTTCAAAGGCTGGCCTCTCTGTATGTGTTTAAGCAGAGAACACATTGGAGTCACAGGAGCTTGGAAATTAGACACGTGGGCTCCAGGTTGGAGGAAGTGGAGGCAGAGTGGGCCTGCTGTCCCTGGGCTCAGAGGCTGCCCAGCCAGAAAGAGTGATGGGAGGGGAGGAATGCGGGTGGGGGTGGGGAATGGGTTCCCAATGGGCCCTTGAACTCCCTACCTGGTGTCATGGTAACAAGAAATGTGCATTCTGACCTCCCCGCAGGCCACAGCCTGGCTCCAGCCCTAGTTGCTAAGTTTCAGCTCTTTGTGGAGGGCTGCTGGGCCCTAGCGCTCCCTCGTCTGAGGACCTGAGCCCACACATGCCCTCCAGCCCCCGCCCCGCACGCCTCTCATCACTCTCTGCCAGGTCCCCGTGGAACTTCAGTTATTAAACTCTTTATTAAACTCTCACGGATGGAATCCAACTTAGAATCACAACATGCTGAATTTTGCCCCGGATGAATTCTGCCAATGAAAAATGATGCTCTATTTAGGGTTGCCTGGTTTAAAAATTAAGTGAAAAATATAGATTATGTTACAACAAATGTACCATAATAATGAAGGATGTTAATAATGGGGAAACTGGGTTTGGGGTACACTCTCTGTCCTATCTTTGCAATTTTACTGTGAATCTAAAACTGTTCTCAAATAAAAAGCTCATTTTTTTTAAGTCCAGAAAAAAAAAAAGCAGTTTTCACCAGTCTTATTTTTTAAAGGGAAAACTAAATTCAATTTGTGCAGTAAGAATCAGCTGACTGAGTTATTTTGTGTCTCAGAGTTGCCTAAAGTATATTCGCTAAAACTACTCCATTCTTTCACATAAAACATGATCAGAAGTTCTAGGCCAAAACAGACATATCCTATCTAATAATAGAGAAACATGGTAATTAGCCGTACCTCCGCTACCCTTCCCATTGGCTAATCAGGGTGATATGCAAATTAACTGCCAACCAAGATGGCGGCCGGCAGCCAGGCAGCTTGAAGC
>NW_005354174.1:3392596-3405917 GCF_000412655.1 Myotis brandtii
GCCCTGCTCTGTGCATGACAGGGGGTGGCGCCCCAACTCCCCAATCGGCCCTGCTCTGAGCCTGACCAGGGGCTGCACCTAGGGATTGGGCCTGCCCTCTGCCACCTGGGAGCAGGCCTAAGCCAGCAGGTTGTTATCTCCTGAGGGGTCCCAGACTGCGAGAGGGCACAGGCCGGGCTGAGGGACCCCCCTTCCCCCGAGTGCACAAATTTTTGTGCCCCGGGCCTCTAGTCCTATATAATAAAAGCATAATATGCAAATCAACCAAACGGTGGAACGACCGGTTGCTATGATGTGCACTGACCACCGGGGGCAGACGCTCAACGCAGAAGCTCCCCCCTGGTGGTCAGTGCGCTCCCACAGGGGGACCACCGCTCAGCCAGGAGCCAGGCTCACAGCTGGCGAGCACCGCGGTGGTGGCGGGAGCCTCTCCCACCACCTCCACTGCAGGCGGGCGGTAAGGAGCGAGGGGTCCCAGACTGCGAGGGGGCACAGGCCGGGCTGAGGGTCCCCCCCAACAGTGCACGAATATCGTGCACCGGGCCTCTAGTTATAATATATATACAGCTGACCCTTGAACAACTTGGGAGTTTGGGGTGCCAACCCCCTAAGTCATTGAAAATACATATATAACTTTTGACCCCCCCAAAAAAAACTTTACTGACAGCCTACTGTTTGACCATAAGCCTTACTGATAACATAAATAGTCGAGGATTAACACCTGTTTTATGTTCTATGTTACATGCTGTATTCTTTCAATAAAAGGAAGCTGGAGAAAAGAAAATGTTATTGAGGAAATCATAAGGGAGAGAACATACATTTACAGTATTTACTGAAACAAAGCCACATGTGAGTGGACCCACGCAGTTCAAATCGTGTTGTCTAAGGGTCAACTTATATGCGAGTTTTAAGGGGCCAACCTTTTTGTCCCTGCTGGGAAAGGAAAGCATTTGGAGGTAGTTTGCTTACCCGGAGAATATACTTGCCAAGGAAGCAGTAATACCTGAAAGATTTCCACAGTCCTCATCGGGCTTGTTCTTGCTGCTAAGGACTTAGAACGAGTTGTTTTTATATGGGGAGCAAGGGGTGCCCCTTGGCAGAGGTGCCACTTGACCTGTGACACTTTAGATAAGTGACAGAGACTGCTTTGGGTCATGACAGGAAACCACATGTAAAATACTAGGCAGAGCGTTATCTAAGTGCTAAATATTGGGAAAGGACTAGATGCAGCCAAAGAGAGCTGCAAAGGGTGCAAGTTGGCTGACGGATCAAATAAGACACCCTAATGAATGAAAAGGTGTTTAATGGGTTAACTGGTTATACCTTCTAGATAAGATACTCGGAAGAAGCCCTTCCCCTTCCTTCCCACCTCCAAGAAATTTAACAAGGATAACGCAGATGATAAGGGTTTCAGGCTGAGGACAGATTGGGGGCAGGGGTGTTTGGGGACAAGTTGCTCATTCTTTCACATAAAACATGATCAGAAGTTCTAGGCCCAAACAGACATATTATAATATATATACAGCTGACCCTTGAACAACTTGGGAGTTTGGGGTGCCAACTCCCCAAGTCATCAAAAATACATATATAACTTTTGACCCCCCCCCAAAAAAAAACTTAACTACTGACAGCCTACTGTTTGACCATAAGCCTTACTGATAACATAAATAGTCGATTAACACCTGTTTTATGTTCTATGTTACATGCTGTATTCTTTCAATAAAAGGAAGCTGGAGAAAAGAAAATGTTATTGAGGAAATCATAAGGGAGAGAACATACATTTACAGTATTTACTGAAACAAAGCCACATGTGAGTGGACCCACGCAGTTCAAATCGTGTTGTCTAAGGGTCAACTTATATGCGAGTTTTAAGGGGCCAACCTTTTTGTCCCTGCTGGGAAAGGAAAGCATTTGGAGGTAGTTTGCTTACCCGGAGAATATACTTGCCAAGGAAGCAGTAATACCTGAAAGATTTCCATAGTTCTCATCGGGCTTGTTCTTGCTGCTAAGGACTTAGAACGAGTTGTTTTATATGGGGAGCAAGGAGTGCCCCTTGGCAGAGGTGCCACTTGACCTGCGACACTTTAGATAAGTGACAGAGACTGCTTTGGGTCATGACAGGAAACCACATGTAAAATACTAGGCAGAGGGTATCTAAGTGCTAACCATTGGGAAAGGACTAGATGCAGCCAAAGAGAGCTGCAAAGGGTGCAAGTTGGCTGACGGATCAAATAAGACACCCTAATGAATGAAAAGGTGTTTAATGGGTTAACTGGTTATACCTTCTAGATAAGATACTCGGAAGAAGCCCTTCCCCTTCCTTCCCACCTCCAAGAAATTTAACAAGGATAACGCAGATGATAAGGGTTTCAGGCTGAGGACAGATTGGGGGCAGGGGTGTTTGGGGACAAGTTGCTAGAGACCCGGTCACGCCCATATGTGGGAGCACCGAGCTGGCCTCAGTGTGAGGAGGACCCTGCCCCTGCCCTCCAGACCTACTCCTAAGGAGACAAAATGGCAAGCAGTCTACTTCCTCTTTTAGTGGTAAAAATAATTTTAAGAACACTTTGCAGCCTGGGGTGTGTGATGGTGAATAGAAGCGGTGCAGCTCCTAGGTGGGAAACGACCTTTTCTGGGTGCATCTATCCAGGAGGGCTCCCTGGAGGAGGCAGGTCGCCAGGAGGTACCCTGGGTGCAGGAACAACAGTCTCTGTCTTGGAAAGGTTTCCGGACTCACTGGAGGCCTTATTTCAAAGGCTGGCCTCTCTGTATGTGTTTAAGCAGAGAACACATTGGAGTCACAGGAGCTTGGAAATTAGACACGTGGGCTCCAGGTTGGAGGAAGTGGAGGCAGAGTGGGCCTGCTGTCCCTGGGCTCAGAGGCTGCCCAGCCAGAAAGAGTGATGGGAGGGGAGGAATGCGGGTGGGGGTGGGGAATGGGTTCCCAATGGGCCCTTGAACTCCCTACCTGGTGTCATGGTAACAAGAAATGTGCATTCTGACCTCCCCGCAGGCCACAGCCTGGCTCCAGCCCTAGTTGCTAAGTTTCAGCTCTTTGTGGAGGGCTGCTGGGCCCTAAGCGCTCCCTCGTCTGAGGACCTGAGCCCACACATGCCCACCAGCCCCCGCCCCGCACGCCTCTCATCACTCTCTGCCAGGTCCCCGTGGAACTTCAGTTATTAAACTTTATTAAACTCTCACGGATGGAATCCAACTTAGAATCACAACATGCTGAATTTTGCCCCGGATGAATTCTGCCAATGAAAAATGATGCTCTATTTAGGGTTGCCTGGTTTAAAAATTAAGTGAAAAATATAGATTATGTTACAACAAATGTACCATAATAATGAAGGATGTGAATAATGGGGAAACTGGGTTTGGGGTACACTCTCTGTCCTATCTTTGCAATTTTACTGTGAATCTAAAACTGTTCTCAAATTAAAAGCTCATTTTTTTTTAAGTCCAGAAAAAAAAAAGCAGTTTTCACCAGTCTTATTTTTTAAAGGGAAAACTAAATTCAATTTGTACAGTAAGAATCAGCTGACTGAGTTATTTTGTCTCGGAGTTGCCTAAAGTATATTCGCTAAAACTACTCCATTCTTTCACATAAAACATGATCAGAAGTTCTAGGCCCAAACAGACATATTATAATATATATACAGCTGACCCTTGAACAACTTGGGAGTTTGGGGTGCCAACTCCCCAAGTCATCAAAAATACATATATAACTTTTGACCCCCCCCCAAAAAAAAACTTAACTACTGACAGCCTACTGTTTGACCATAAGCCTTACTGATAACATAAATAGTCGATTAACACCTGTTTTATGTTCTATGTTACATGCTGTATTCTTTCAATAAAAGGAAGCTGGAGAAAAGAAAATGTTATTGAGGAAATCATAAGGGAGAGAACATACATTTACAGTATTTACTGAAACAAAGCCACATGTGAGTGGACCCACGCAGTTCAAATCGTGTTGTCTAAGGGTCAACTTATATGCGAGTTTTAAGGGGCCAACCTTTTTGTCCCTGCTGGGAAAGGAAAGCATTTGGAGGTAGTTTGCTTACCCGGAGAATATACTTGCCAAGGAAGCAGTAATACCTGAAAGATTTCCACAGTCCTCATCGGGCTTGTTCTTGCTGCTAAGGACTTAGAACGAGTTGTTTTATATGGGGAGCAAGGAGTGCCCCTTGGCAGAGGTGCCACTTGACCTGCGACACTTTAGATAAGTGACAGAGACTGCTTTGGGTCATGACAGGAAACCACATGTAAAATACTAGGCAGAGGGTATCTAAGTGCTAACCATTGGGAAAGGACTAGATGCAGCCAAAGAGAGCTGCAAAGGGTGCAAGTTGGCTGACGGATCAAATAAGACACCCTAATGAATGAAAAGGTGTTTAATGGGTTAACTGGTTATACCTTCTAGATAAGATACTCGGAAGAAGCCCTTCCCCTTCCTTCCCACCTCCAAGAAATTTAACAAGGATAACGCAGATGATAAGGGTTTCAGGCTGAGGACAGATTGGGGGCAGGGGTGTTTGGGGACAAGTTGCTAGAGACCCGGTCACGCCCATATGTGACCAAAGTTAAGTTAGGGTTTTTCAAAATGCTGACACGCCGAGCTCAAAAGGTTCGCCATCACTGTAATGAATGAAAAGGTGTTTAATGAGTTAACTGGTTATACCTTCTAGATAAGATACTCAGAAGAAGCCCTTCCCCTTCCTTCCCACCTCCAAGAAATTTAACAAGGATAACGCAGATGATAAGGGTTTCAGGCTGAGGACAGATTGGGGGCAGGGGTGTTTGGGGACAAGTTGCTAGAGACCCGGTCACGCCCATATGTGTCGGCGCCCTGCCAGTCAAGGCTGGTTAGTAATAAGACTCCGAAGACAATCTGCATGACGTTTGCAGGTTTTTGCAAGCTCCAGGACCAGGGAACTGCATCTGCTGGTGGCTTGTTTAGAATTAGTGCTTCTTTGACTGGATGGGCGCAGCCAGGGCTGGTGTCCCGGCGCCCTGCCAGTCAAGGCTGGTTAGTAATGACTCCGCAGACAGTCTGCATGACGTTTGCAGGTTTTTGCAAGCTCCGGGACCAGGGAACTACATCTGCTGGCGGCTTGTTTAGAATTAGCGCTTCTTTGACTGGATGGGCGCAGCCAGGGCTGGTGTCCCAGGACAGCGTTTTAGCAAAGGGTCCGGGGTATCTGACCCCACGGTGCCCTAGGACTCCACTTGCCTTTTTTCATCTGTTTCGTGCACAGAACCAGCCCCCTGTCATGAAACCGACCCCCCGGCTGCCCCCACCCTGGGTGGAGTGGCTCTCCCAGAGGGCGCCAGAGCTTCCTGGCTTCCGGTTCTGAAAGGACAGTTTTCTTCCAAGTAACTAAGGCTGACATTCCAGGTGTCACTCAAGGCTGGTTAGCCCGTACTTAGAGACCCTTCCATGAGAGGAGCTGGCTGGAGTCCAGGCACCGGTTGTCCAGTTAGAAGCGGGCACTGGGTCTGCCCTGAGCTACTTCCTTTTCAGAGGAAGGAGTTGGAGCACTGAGTGTTTTCTGCTTGCCCCTCGTTAATGGCAGTGCTCTCCCATGAGTCTCCCCGGCAAGGAAAGATGAGGCCCCAGGTCCTCGGGGCATAGCTTTTTGGTATCTGCCGCCATTTGTCAGGAGAGCCCTGCCTCAGCTGGAACCACAAGCTGATTAAAAGGCACTGTCTCCTCTCGCCAAGACCAACTACTTCTCACCTGTGTCTATGCCCAATGACCCTGGTGTGGGGCACCATTGTGTTTGGGGGGGAGGGGGAGTAGGGAGTTGGGCCTCTTTGTGGTTTTATCATACAGCCACGGTCCATCCCTCTGGCTTCCATACTGAGTGACTTTTGGCTTCAAAACAAACTGCTCCTGAGTTCCTCCTGAGGTCCAAAGGGCGGGTGGGAGAGGCGGCCATTCTGAGGGACTCACTGTGTATGTTCCAGAGCCTCCCCTGCGGACCCCCACCGGTGACAGATCTGAAACCGCTGATGCTAAGAGCACTCCGACAGCCAAAGGTGGGGCCTCCTTCCTCTCATTGCTCCATCCAGCCAGCTCCTCCCATGCACCAGCCTGCGTGTCGCCGTGCTTTGCGCCCATGTGTGCCACCCTTCCTGGCTGCATTGCTGTTGCCTCTCCCTCTGGCTGAGAGATACGCTCGCTCAGTGCTTTGCAGGATGGCTCAGGCTTGGCTCAGGAATGCTGGCGGAGCCAAGCCCTGCTTTGATGCCTTGCTCGCTGGTGCCAGGTATGGGCACCTTCATCGTGTGGGTGCTTTGAGGCAGCCACACTTGCAGAGACTGGGGTCTGTGGCAAAGCAACTCCTCAAAGCCCCTGCTTCATATCCATTGACCTCCCCAAACTTCTGCAAAAGCCCCACCCAGCTCACTCTTTCATGAGCCACCAGGTCCCAGAGCAGCCGTGTGGCTGAGGAAAGGAGCAAGTCAATGCCTGGCTCCAAGCTCACACTTTGGGACTGGTCTTGGTTTAGTGTCCTTCTGGGTTTGAGCAATGGGCTTGGCTGGGCCTCTGGACATTGGCCAACATGTTAGTTCCAGCCCATCTTCCGACCTGTTCTCTCTAGACATTTGCTGTCCAGGTTACTATAAAGCTCCTCATGTATTTCCTGGGGTGCTCCTTGGTCCCGATTTTGACCCCCTTCTCTTGCTTCCCATCTATGTCAGTCAAGACTGAATTTGATTGCAGGTCAAGGAAAACCCAAGGAACGGAGGCATATACCTGAAGAGGTTTATTTGTCTCACATGATAAGATACCCAGATTTGGGCAGTCCCCCGTCTCATCAGTGTTCCGCCGTCTTTATCTTCTGCCACCCTGTATGGCTATATTGCCTCATGGTTACGATATGGCTGCTGCACTTCCAGGCATCACATCTGCCTTCGAAACAGAAAGAAAGTAGCAAAGCAAAGTGGCCAAAAGAGCCCTGACATCCAAAGTGTTCTCTTTTAATTAGGAAAGCACAAGGTTTTCTGCAAGCCCCACCCGGCCGGCTTCTGCTTGTGTCTCATTTGTCAGAACCGAGTCTCACGGCCCACCCCTGTCTGGAAGGGAGACTGGGCCACCAGGTGTTTTGCTTTACAGCCTCTTCAGTAGGAGAAATCAAGGGACAAGGGACTTGAGAATGGCTTCCGAGCAACCTGTCCGTGGTATCTGCACCTTCATCTCTTCATCCTCCCCAAGGAGGTTCCCGGTTCTGTTCTCAGCACTGCTCCGGGCCCTGCCCATTACTGCACCTGTGTGTCACAGGATGGGAACCTGGCCCCAGCAGCCACCTTGGATGAATTCTGAAAGTGACTGTCAAGTGCCTGCCAACTGCTTGGTCTAAGGGTGCATCTGACACAGTGGGCATGGCCCTTCCCCCACCCCCAGGTTCTCAGCCCAGTGAAGAGAATACCAGGCCAAATGCTCTTTTCTCTCCTTAGAGCCAGTGATGCAAGACACATCCTGCTGATCTTGTTAGGACAGTTGCACAAGTTGCCTACCTCCCTGAGAAAGTCCTGAAACGCTAATGCCAGAACCCAGGCCAGCCTTCCACATCATGGTTTTCAGTGTCCCATCAACGGTGTTCTGGAAGAATCTTCCAACAAGTCTCGCTGCTCTGGGGACCCTGTGCATGTGTGGGTCCCAAGAGCTCAGCTCCCACCCGGCAGGGAAGGGGCCGTGCTGGGCCGGGCTGCTCTGCCTGCTCCCGAGACCGTAATTAAAATGGACTCCAGTTGTCTAAACTGATCAGGCCCTTGGACAGCTTCCCGCACTGACAACTCCTTATGTTCACCCAGAACCGCCTGGGAGTGTGCCAGGGCATTGCTCGGGGACCAATGCCGATTGGAAGCCTTCACCTTAGTGAGGGACCGACAGCAACTCCTGGTGGGGGGTCTCCACCTCCAGACTCTGCTCTGAAGGTGGCCCCGCCCCAGTCCTGTGGTCAAGCACCTGACCCCGGACAGCACAGGCCTGCTCCTCACTACCCAGGGGACTCTGTGCTCCTTACCCAGGGGTCATGGGCTCGGGGAAAGGGCCAGCTGGAGGAAACCTTGGAGGCCACCTGGAGTTGATACTCCCATTTTGCAGATGAGGAAACTGAGGCCCAACGAGGACAAAGGACTCACAGCAAAGCCGTAGACCCTATCCCTAACCCCAGAGTTCCTGCCCTGCCTTAGTCCCAGTTCCTGTCCTGCACCACCTTAAGGATCAGACATCTGTGAACAGTCATCTGATTTTCAACATCTCTTCTTCACCTCTCCCTGGGACCGTCCCCAGCAGTCTCTTGCGCTGCGTGCCTACACAGGGCTGTCCCTGGCTTTCCTGGCAGAGGGCCTGGGCGTCTCATGGGCCGGTGCCACTCAAGCAGAATATTAATGTGCTTCCCGGGAGATGTCAGACAGGGTGGCTCTGGACCTGCTTTGTGGTGTGGCTTTTTTGCATGCGGCTGAGTTCCCTCCTGCCTCCCCTCCCTGCCCTGCTGCCGCACACGAAGCAAGGTGAGGGGCTTGGCACGGCTCATCCCGGGCCCCCCAAAGGTGATTTTCAGTGGTTTCCAGACGTGACAGCGCCCCTAGTGGATGAGGGAGGCCCCGGCAAGCAAGCAGCCGCTCAGCCCCACACGGAGATCCCAGAAGGAACCACAGGTGAGGGTGACCCCAGGGCTGGGTTCCCGGCTGATCTGCTGCAGGAAAGGGTGTGCGTGGGGTTGTGCTCATCTCAGAGTGAGGCGGGAATGTGGGCGGACACCGGCTCCTGGGACAATTGGGGTGTTCTCAGCTTGACGCCTGGATGTCCCGCTGCTTCCATGGCCGTCTGCCAGCCTCCCGGGGGAGAGGACCTCGTGCCTCCCTTCTAGCTTCTCCTCCCTGTCCCGTCAGCGCATCCGCTCCGCAGGGTGCGCCGAGGCAGGCTGGCGGCAGACCCTGCCTTCACCCGAGTCAGTCCACCCTCCCGCAGACGCTGCCCAGCGACAGGCTCACCCTCAGGGGCCGGTTTGCCGCCAGCAGCACTGGGTGTGCAGCAGGGCCCAGATGGCCGACCCACACCTTTGGAGGACAAGCCCTGAGGAGTTCAGCATATAATCCAGCATCCAGTCCTGCGTCCCTCCTGTCACACGTGTCTGCACGGAACAGGCATGACGCCGCTGTCCTGTCCACACGGTGATGGGGAAGAGCTCGGACATCTAGGCACCGACCAGAAATAGCCCCGGACTCGGGGCCACCAGAGTCACCGAGAGCTGCCGGGGCCCTGAGGACACGGCTAGCCCAGCCCGGAGCTCCCGCTGTATTTTCCTTCGCGTCCCCTCCCCTGGGCTGACGTGCAGACCCCACAGGTGCTTGGTTATGGGAGCGTGATCGACAAGAAACGCAGAAGAATTCTGGACAGGATTTCACCAGCAATGGGGAGTGGGGACCTGTCCCAGGCAGGAGTGTCTTTCCTTCCTAAGGACGGTGCTCACCGCAGCCACGTGGGAAGCCACAGCCTTCCTCAGGGCCCCACGCGTGGGAACCCCACGCCGGGCCAAGCAGGGCCACGCTTCCAAGCAGCTTCGGCTTTTGGAGTTGGTCCTCTGAGATGGGTGGAGAGGAATGTTCTCGAAGCCCGGCAGGCCTCATCCTTGACAGGGAAGATGGTTTGAAGGCCAAGAAAGGACTCGTGGGATGAGATCATGAGTCCCCTGGTGTTTGTCCCTCACTCTTTATCCAATGGGGGCCCTTCCCCTGCCCGGGGTGAACACTGTAGCCCACTTTCCATCACTCCTAGGTAATCAAAAAGATTTTCGTCTCATTAATCACAAAACACAGTCTGCAAATGCCGATCAGAAGGTCCACTCCATGCAAAGGTCAGAGCTCATTCAAGGCTGCAGCCCCTCCCCTCTGGGCTGGGGAGGGGGAGGATGGGAGGCAGGAAGAGCCTTCCTGGCTGGCACTGCGAGGGCCGCTGCCTGCACGCTCTCTGCGGAGTTTAAAGCTGACTCTCTCTATGGGGACCTTTTTTCAATTCTTCCCGTCTCCTCCCACCTGGTCATCCCCCCGAAGGTTCCTCCCTGCACTTGATTCAGGCAGACATTTCCTCTCCGCTGTTCCTTGGGGGCTGGCGATCTACCTGCAGCCTCACCTCTGCAGAGGCGCTTGCTCCAGCTGGGGACCTGCTGGACGTAGTCTAGAGCATCCCCACACGGACGCTGCCCTGACCCAGAGGAGCGCTAAGGGAGACACACGGACATTCTCTGCCCAAACTGTGGTTTGCAGACTGACAGCAGGGCCTCCACCATATTCCTTGTCCACCCTCCAAAGCAGGACTAGCCTCTCCCCTCCTCTACTCTCCGAGGTAGGGTTCTGACAGTGCCCACCATGGCGCTAACCATAGAGGACACTCACCAAGGGTCTCCAAGGGGTGCCTTGAACCCCTTTCACTGGGACTGAGGTGGGGGAGGTGTCTACACGACCAACCCCCCCAATCTGTTCTTTCTAAAGAAACCCTCCTCAGAGATACCCTCCCCTCCATCCTCTTGCCTCCTCACGAGGCAGAAGGTGTTAGAGGCTCAGCTGTTGACTTGGACAATATGCACCTTTGCTTGGCACCTCAACTGGCAGGTTCCATTTGCTGTATCTTGGTATCCCCCTGAACACTTGTCATTTGAGGTCCTATTGGGGGTGCAGTGTGGCTGCCCCACTGCAAGAATCACTGCCGTGCTGGGGTGGGAGCCCCTGCCTCTTGGGGCTTCAGGGATACAGAGAGGCCGTATAGTGATGTGCTGGGCCAGCACATGCCCTCCCTCCCTCTGACTTCTCGGAGGCCTCCCTTGCTGGCATTGGGGGTCGTCAGAGTTCTCGGCACCCTCCAATTTCAAGCTGGTGCCAGGGCCAGGCTATCACAGCTCTGCGCTGGCCTGTGGAAGCTGCCGACTTCCCGGGGCCACGATGGTGACATCATCCTGGCATGCCTGTCGTGTGCTCTGTCTCCCGGATCTGTGCCGTTCAGCGGGACTTGCCGTCCCTGAGTTTTCCTTCCATAACCTCAACAGAAACTCAGACCGAATCTATGTTTGGAGCTGCGCCTCCCGGACAGTATCGTCAAATGACATGGAGTTGTCACCATTAGACCTCACGGGCAGCACAGTGTCAGCTCGGGGGCCCAGAGGGCAGTTGTGCTATGAGCTGGTAGATGGGGCGTTTCCTGAGCTCACCTCGGCCCCCCTCACCACAGCTGCCCTGAGACAGCCAGTGGGCGGGTGTTTACAAGGCCGTCACGGGCCTATCCGGAGACCAGGGAGTCTTCCCCTTCCCTCCTCCGTGCTCTCTGTGGTGGGCCCGTGTGGCCAGGGATGGTAACCTGTCATTTCTGTCTTAGGTGTAGAGGCTGAGTCATTGCAGGTGTGGGAGAAAAGACTGGTGGCCCAGCCAACAGCATACAGGCATTTCTCGGGGGGCGGGGGCTCTCTGTCACTGGGCTCCTGAGGCCAGCGCGTGGGAGTGGTTGGCTGACTGGTCTTGTAGGCTCTTTCTTCTGGACAGTTATACTCACTGTCCTGTAGCAGTATCCTGATTTATTATGAGGCTGAAATTGGCATTGCATTAAAGCTTATTGATTTCAGCACCATTGAAATGTGCAGAAACCTTTGCTCAGTCTTCTGTGTTTGGGCTCAGCTGCTAAGCAGGAGCCCAAGATGCCCCAAAGCTATCACTGGCACTGCTGGTCTCCCTCGAACCAGGAGGCGCCTATTCTGGGCATGCAGTTCAAGGGTTTCCCGTGGTTGGGAGAAAAGAAACCAAACAGCTCTGGGTCACCTGCTATATGCCAGGCGCTTTGCTAAACACGTTCACACAAATTCTTGTGTTAATCCTCACCGCTCTCCTGTGGGAGTAGAACTGGTATCGTCACCTTGGGGTTCTAGGTAAGGAAATGGAGACGCACAGGTTAAGTCAATAATGGCACCTGGGTGTGAGTCCCAGCCTGACTCCACAGCCCAGGCCTAGCCCTTCCCTCCACCTCTGCCCCGAGCTGGGGCTGGGACCCAACACCCGGACATGGGTCCCATGGCCGTGCCTGGCAGCAAATTGCTCCTTTGACCTCACTCATCCTGTGTGTCTTTGTCCAGTGGGGCCCTCAGAACCCTTGGCCCACTGTGGGGAAGGTCTTTCCTACCGGACTGAGGTCACCTGTACAGTGTAAGGGGTTTGTGTAGTCAACATCCCCAGCAATAACATGTTCAGCGAGTCAAGGGGACAGCCCCTCGGTACTGGTAAAGGTGCCTCTTTTTTTTTAATGTTTTCAGAAAACGACTGGGAGGTGCGGAGAGCTTTGTTGTTAGCACACAGTAACTGTCTCTGCTCTTCTCTCCTTCATTTGCCGACACATAAACCAGCTGAAGAAGCAGGCATCGGAGACACCCCCAACCTGGAAGACCAAGCGGCTGGACATGTGACTCAAGGTCAGTGGCTGGAATTGCCTGCCAAGCCTTGGGGGTTGGGAGGAGGGAGATGGCAAGTCTCAGGCGGACTCGACTCTGAAAAGAGAATTTGGGCCTGGGCCCTACGTCACAGGCCCAGCAGATTTTTAGGGGGTGGTACTTATTAAAGTTGGGCTGTGCGGATCTAGAAAGAGCTCTAACATGTTTTTCCCAGCACTATTTCTGAGTCAACCCTAAAGTGTTTAGTGTTCTGAAAAAAAGCTGGCCTTGTCCCACTTGGGGAAGAGGGAATGAATATCCAACAGAAACGCAAAGATGTGTGACGGGCGGTTCTCCCTGCAGGCTGTGCCCTCTGGTCTGTCCCAGGAGCAAGGCCCCAACCAGATCCCCAACAGGCCATTTCTTTTCCATTTTCTTCTGTGCAAACTTCAAACCCTATTATGATTTTCTTCTCAGGAACCAAAACTGCTGTGTTCAAGAAAAGCAACTTTCTGTAATCATTTAGCATACGACCTTTAAGAACTTAATTTTTTTAAGTCCTAGAGATTCTTCTTAGGAAATGGAGACCTCTGAGACAATGCAGGCTGGGTTTGTTGGCTGTCATTTGCTGCATAAATGAACTTCAGCATCTACTGTGTAATGTGGAAGCTTCTAGATTGCAAAATAGCTAGGAACTAGGTGCTCTGTTTTTTTCTCCAGAAAGTGATATGGGATTTAGCCAATGGTTAGCACCACCACTGAGGCCACCTGGCTTTAGGAAGTGTCTGGGCCTAACACCAATGCTAGATGGGCCCTGGAACTCACCAGGTCCAAGGTGAGAAAACAGGCCCACAGAGGGGAGGTGCTCACCCCGCCCCCCCCCCCCCCCCCCCCCCCCC
>NW_005354174.1:3406017-3417451 GCF_000412655.1 Myotis brandtii
ATAGACCGAGAGAGCTTTCATTCCAAGCAGACCAAAGCAACGAGGGTGAGCGCAGCGCGTGCGGGCTTGTGATGTCGTTTAAATGTCCTTTTCTTATTGCAACAAATAAGTGTGCTCCCTCTTAAACAATCAATGAGCCCTTGCTAACCTTTTGCCACCGCTGCCTCTTCAAACCCAGAGGAGTTGAGAGTTCCCGGTCAGCAGAGGGAGGTGCCCGAGAGGCCCCTGGCCGATGGACTTAGCTCTCAGGTTCAGCCTGGACACGGCAGAGAAGCTTCTGGGGTCTCCGTGCTGCCTCAGGGAGAGAAACAGCCAGAAGTCCAAGTCTCTCACCATCCTCAGCATCATCCCATCTGCCCACCGCCTCTTCCAACAGGAGGCCTTCGGGAGCCCCTCCAGGAGTGGGGACCAAAGCCAGGGGCCCGGGCCGAGGAGGCCCCGGCATTCCCGGAGCCCAGCTCCCCTGGGCATCTGCAGACAGAGGCGGTCCAGGAAGGCGTCCTCAAAGAGCCGAGGCGTCATGGAGATGCGGCCACGGGCCTGAGGACCCCGGGTCTGACCCGCCAGCACATGCCCGACGTACCTGGGGCTCCCATCCTGCCTGAGGGCCCCAGAGAAGCCGCGGACCCGCCCTTGGGGACAGAACCCGAGGACACAGTGGGAAGTCGCTGTGGCCTGGGGCTGCTGGAGCACCAGCCTTTGGGAGGCCTGCGCCAGGAGGGGCCGCCTCTGAAGGGGCATCAGGGCAAAGAGAGGCTGGGGGGTGAGGAGGTGGATGAAGACCGCGACATCGACGAGTCCTCGCCCCAGGACTCCCCTCCCTCCCAGGATTCTCCTCCCTCCCAGGTCTCCCCTCCCTCCCAGGTCTCCCCAGGTCTGCAGAGCTCCCCAACCCGAGGCGGGCCAGCCCCCCAGACAGTTTCTAGAGAAGCCACTGGCACCCCCGGTTTCCCAGCTGAGGGTGCCATCCCCCTCCGTGTCGATTTCCTCCCCAAAGTTTGCACAGAGCCCCAGGCCGCAGAGCCTGAGGGGCCCAGCGCGGGGCCTGTGGAAGGGCATGACGGGCCCCCCGAGTTCACGTTCCACGTGGAAATCAAAGCCAACGTGCAGAAGGAGCAGGGAGGCTCCCAGGTGGATGTGGGAGGGGCTGCCCCTCCGGGGGCCCCTGGAGAGGATTCAGAGCCCCTGAGCCCCTCTGAGGGAGAGGACACAAAAAAGACTGACCTTCGAGAACCACCTGAAAAGCAGCCTGCGGCTGGGCTGCCCGGGAAGCCCGCCAGCCGGGTCCCTCAACTCAAAGGTCTGTGTCAAGAGCCCCTGAGCTGCTTCCGGAACCCCGTGTGCCACCCAGGCTGCGGGCACTGCCACTGAGCTTCTGGCCCCCGTGACTCCTGCCGCTTCCAGGTTCCCAGGCACAGCCCCTAAGCGGACCGCCTGGGTCCCACCGCTCACCCTCCCGTGGCCTCCTCCTGCCCTCAGGCCCTGGACGCACGTGCCCCCCTCACGCTTGCCCGCCGTTCTGCATGTCACCAACACCCCCGCCCAGCGCTTCCTGCCCTGTTCAGTCCCCCGGCCACTTGGTTTATCCGCACAGTCCACCAGCCCACGGGAGGTTGGTGGGCCGCACTCCAGAGAGGGTAACAGCTGCTCCGACTTTTGAGGGCCTATCGTGCGCCTTAAATGTATAGCCTAGAACCCTCCCGGCCCTCCCAAGTGGGTGTCATTAGCCCCACTTGGCAGATGAGAACACTGAGGCTCAAGGAGGCAAAGTAACTCACTGAAGGTTACCAAGTCGCAAATGGCCAAGCCAGGTTCAGAATCCAGGTAGGTCTGCTCGGGAAGGAAGCTCTTCCTTGTACACCACAGTGACTTCCAGAAGGTTCTGGAGCGACACCTCCTAGCCCAGAGACGCAGAGGGCACGAGCCCGCCTCCTGCTGCTCTTGTCAGTGGACAATGCATCACGCGCGGCAGGTGACACACACAAGCGCTCGGAGGTGGCCAACAGCCCACACTGAGCCAATGACACAACGACCCCACCCACACCCACCCCGCAGGAGGGACAATGAGCAGGAACAAAATGTTCCTGTTCAAAGCACCCCCCTTCCTGAGCCCTAGGAAGCAAGACCACAGTCGCCCTATGGGGGCTGGAGAGATGGGAGGGGCGGTTCCCAAGTGTCGAGGTCTCTGTATCCTGTCAGGGAGGGGACAGTGTACAACCCAAGGCGGCTTCCTGGCCACGTCAGGGGCATCCGTACATTTAGGGCCCTGAGCATTTTAGGGTTATTTTCAGGGTTCAGACATGGATGCTACTGAAGCTGTCAATGGCAAACATCTGTTAAGTTTTTATTAGATCCTGCATGTCAAGAAAACTTGGAAATGTTGTCGATAAAGGAAGCTGTATTTAAAATTTAAAACAGAGGCTGGTGCCATTTTGGAGCTCAACCCATCTGGTATCCAGATGACCTAATAAATTTATAATCCCTTAAAAGTTAAAACAGAAAAAAAATCCTGTGTCCATTTTAAAATATCCTAAGTTCCAAAATAGTAGGAGGCAAATAACTGTGGCTTGACACCTTACAACACCGCTTCCTGAAAACGGTGTTTTATAGAATCCTGGTCCACTGGATGCTGACAGGTGTGTCCATGGTCCAGTCAGCTTAGACTAAACAAAGTTAAATAGGGTTTGCTGGTGCAGGACTTGCCCGAGTCTTTAATAATCTAATGCACATGTTGACCCTCTGAGAAGGACCCATTGTATGAATTCCCCCAAAGTTATTTGATCTCATCTGCTTACATCTCCTGGAAGAGGGCCTGTTCAGTAGTCCCCCAATTTGGGAAATGCTGATCTAGCAGACGCATTGGTTGTGACATGCATGATGGTTGATGTGGGCAAAGGCTGTGAACCAGGTCCTGGACCCTGGCTAAGAGTCTCAGGGTGGGCTCAGGAACCTGCATTTTAGTAACCTCTCCTGGCGATTCATCACGGTAAAGTCTGAAAACCTCTGGGCCAGCTCATCAATGCTGGTCACTCTAAAAACCCAGTCTCCCTTAGCCAGTGAGCACCTCCAAGAGGCCCCATTGTCCTTGGGGTGAGGGGACTGCAATATTGAAATCAAAGACAAATCTATAATCAATCTTCAACAATGAATGTCAGTAGAAGGAGAAGGTCAGGCAGAGGTGACCCTGGTAGACCAGTAGACTGGTTTCACCAAGGGGTGTGGCTTTCTAAACACAAAAGCGGTCAATGATTTAGTCCTAAAATCCAGAGGTTCATCTGTAGGATGTTCGATGGTAACCAGCTATGAGCTAATTTGGGGAAATTCAAGGATTAACCCCTTGGGAGGGCCACCAGGTGGTGAGAAGACCCTCCAGGGCTGGGTCATTTGCGGGTTGGGCTCATTGGAGAACAGCTGGGCTGGTGCCCAAAGCCCCCATTAGTGAGGGGCTGGCCCTGACCCTTGAGTGACAGCATGAGCAGGGGTCCTTCAGGGGACAGAGCCTGGCTGAGCTGCCCCATCGGTGGCCCTGGGACTTCCAAGTGCCCCTCCTTGGAGAGGAGTTGGCCGCAGCTGGGGGGGACTGGCCCAGGCAAAGGCAGGAAGGGAGCCCGTGAGAGGCAGAGCCTGCCTTCCCTGTGCCAACGTGTGCCCGGAAGTTGCCTCTGCATCCCCTCTGCATGTCCCCACCCTCGGCCAGCCTGCTGCCCTCGTCAGGGTGCGCCAAGCAATGACCCCAGCGTGCTGTGTTGATACTAACAGCGAGAGACCTAACAGGTTCCAGGGGAGAGAAAACCAGTGGTTCCCACTGAGCCCACCTGAGCAGAGCACGTGGCACCACCCTGAGAAAGAGGCCTAACGGCCCCAGGCCCCGTCCAGGAGCCGTGCAAATGGGTGTAACGTCCATTCTCGTTTTATATTTCCTCAGCTCGCATGGTCAGCAAAGGCAAAGACGGGGCTGGCACCGACGACAAGAAAACCAAGGTAAGCGGCCGAAACCACGGAGCTGTCTGCCGCCGAGTCTACCAAGAAGCCGTGCTTTATATCTGAATTAGTTTTTATGTACAATGTGTCTGTATACGTGTCACTGAGGTACAACTGCCATTCCCAGCGCTTGTTTTTACGCCAACGTAAAACTCCCGCGTTTACCCCTGTTGCTACCTGTGCCAGGGCCGGGCAGTCGGCAGGCTCGGAGCCCTGCTCCTAGGTGCCATCCGTTAGCCTAGTTAAATGAGGTGTTCACGGGACATGAAGGTACGTTTGACTTTTCTGAATTTTGTACATCTTACCCTTCTCGCTGCAGGTCTGGGCTCAAAAACATATGTATATATACACACACATACTTTAGATAGAAAAATATCATTTCCTTGGGGGCTGAGGGAGTGTTGAGCAAGGACGTGATCCCCAACCTAAGGTGGAGGGTTCCGGGAAAGCCCTAGGAGAGCGGGCCTACAAAGGAGCAAAGACTGGGAAGAGAGGCCTCGTGCCTTCCAAGAACTCTAAGCAGCTTGGCTTGGTGGCTGCAGAGCTGGAGGGGGGGTGGGGGTGCGGCTGGCAGAGGAGGGAAGCCTGGCACACACCTTGAATGCTAAGTGGACAAGTGTGGCGGCCGTGGCGCAGTAGATGCCGCTTCACATCTTGCCAAGGCAGTGATTTGATCGTGTGCTGTCATTAGTCTTCGGAAACGAACCCCAGGATCAGTAAGAGAAGCAGCCTGCTGCCCCCCACCCGCCCACCAGCACTGCACCCAGGACTTCCCATCAGTTGGAGTTACTCCCCTCAGTGACTTTGCACTCCTGTAACTGCACAGCAGTGTTTTCCCAGGAAAATCCCACCATGGCCCTAGACCAGTGATGGCAAACCTTTTGAGCTCGGCATGTCAGCATTTTGAAAAACCCTAACTTAACTCTGGTGCCGTGTCACATATAGAAATTTTTTGATATTTGCAACCATAGTAAAACAAAGATTTATATTTTTGATATTTATTTTATATATTTAAATGCCATTTAACAAAGAAAAATCAACCAAAAAATGAGTTCGCGTGTCACCTCTGACACCCGTGTCATAGGTTCGCCATCACTGCCCTAGACGAAGACCTGTTTTTCTTAAAGGTGCCTAAAATTCCTGTTATCAATTCCGCCTGAAAGGCCTGGGTCTTCATCAGCCCCGGAGCCCTGATGGAGCCCCCAGGTGCAAAATGGTAGCGTGTTGAGGGCCACTCCCCAAAGCGCTGTCCTGTAGGAAGTCAGGGTTCCCCATCACAAGATCCTGTGAGTCAGCTGAGGGTCCTGCAGAGACTTGGGGGATGGGGCTCTGCCCTCGGTGCTTGAAGCAGTAGCCATAGCTGCTTGCCAATCATGACCCCAGCCTCATGCATTCACTCATTCATTCATTCATTCATTCATTCCCACACATGGTACAGCGTCCCTGCCCTAGAGTTGCTCATAGCGAGGGGTCAGGTCTCTCAGAAACCTTGGTAGGGAGAGCGCTGCCTGTGCATCTGGGGAAGGAGGCGTTGCCAGTACCCACCTCCGGCTTTTCTTCCTTTTCACCAGCCCCAGGACCTCAGCTCGCATCCCTCCCCTCACTCCTCCTCCATCCCTTGGGCCGTCCTCCTCGCTGAGGCTTCCGTGGGGAATGCAAGGGCGATGAGGAACAAACCCCAGAAACCAGTAAAATCTCTGTCAGGACCTGCCCTGTCATCGCTCAGCCCTATCTCTCGACTGGTCCTCCAGGGTTTATTCCTGAAAGTGTAGCCCCTCCTCCCCCAGGGCCACACACCCTGGTCAAAGTCCCCCCAAGGCATTAGGACAAACCACAGGTGCCAGCCACACATCCGTCAAGTGCAGCTGCCTCTGTGAGGTAATCCGGCTCTCAATCACCTGTCCCATGGGCCACCCGCCCACCCAGGCTTTTCCTTAAGTGGCCCACGTTCCAGAGGAAACATGGGCCAGATTAGGGTTCACCAGATCGAGTTCAGTTCTATTGCAGATTTTATTCAGAAAGTGTGTGTGTGTGTGTGTGTGTGTGTGTGTGTGAGAGAGAGAGAGAGAGAGAGAGAGCGCGCGCTAAGTGGTGTCGGGCAGAATCTTTGAGACTGAGAACCGGCACAGCCCTGATTGTAGCGGTACCAACCTGTCAGCGAGGGGAAGGGCGCCAGGGGTGAGCAGGCCAGCCTGGCTCCGCACCTGGAATTGGGCAGACGGTGGGGCAGGTCGGACGCAGGACACACTGCAGAAGTTTTATTGAGAAACATCCTAGAATCATCTACTTTGGTGATCTCCACCAACTTTTTGGACATGAAACACCTGTAAATCCAAAAAATCTCCAAAGTGGGGAGCGAGGGGGGAGGACGGGCACAAAAAAAATCCAATGGGATCAAGACAGAACGTTCTAGAACTTCTCTCCATTTTTCGGCTTCTCTTGTAAAAGTCCTGTCACATGTGCGTTCTATAATGCACTGCATATATTGGCGTCATGGCATAGCGTTGGCCGAGTCCATGAGGGCGCACGTCCGCACCTGTTCTGGCCGATGACGGCAGCCAAGGGTACATGATCCAAACAGGTGGAGATCCCCGCCGTAGACCGTTACCTGCCTTCTTTATGTTTAGTTACTGTCTTTTTCAGTTTGTTTCCCTCCCCCATGTGCTGACTTTTATTTTGATTTTATTTATGTTTGTGTTTAAGACATCCACACCTTCCTCTGCTAAAACCCTGAACAGTAGGCCCTGCCTTAGCCCCAAAGGCCCCCCTCCTGGTAGCTCAGACCCTTTGATCAAACCCTCCAGCCCTGCCGTGTGCCCAGAGCCATCCTCCTCTCCTAAACACGTCTCTTCTGTCACGCCCCGAACTGGCGGTTCTGGAGCAAAGGAGATGAAAGTCAAGGTAAGGAAAAACGCCTCCGCAAAGAACCAGGCTGCTCTCGTGTGGTTTTCCAATGTGTGTCTCTTTTAGCCGAAAAGACCTTCTTCAGATCAGCTCTTACCTAGAAGCGCCGCATAGAACAGTTGAAATGGGGATGGGACCTTGGCACCATCCTTCTAAGCTCCCTTAGTGCCTCATAGCAGCAGCCCCCAGGCACCTGCCGGGACCCCGCTGTGAAGTCGCCGCTCTAGCGGGGCTCCCCTGTCCACTCCCAGTTGGGGAACTGGAGTGCTTCCAGATTGCCCTCTCGGGCTGGATACCAGCCTCGCTGGGTGGGCAGCAACGCCTGACCCGCTAGTTGACTCCCTCCTGAGCCATCGTTAGGTCCTTGGTGAATGCAGTGTCTTTTCTGAGTCATGAGTCAGGGTCATCGACTGGGTAACCGAGCCCGGGCACTGCCAGCTGGCTGTGCTGGTGCCCTGCTCAGCCTCGGGCCAGTTTGCTAATCGATGCTGTGTTCACCCACCACGGGCTCTTAGCGCATCTAAGGAGTCGCTGAAACCCAGGGCTGCTTGTGAGAGAACAGAAGAGTCTGACTTAGCTCTGGAGCACTCTCGGTCAAGTTCAACAAACAGGGTCCTCACGGGCCTCTGGTGAAACCAGCCACCACCAGTCAGATCCCTGAGGAGAGGCAGAGAACGGGTGTCCACACGGGAATGGTCTGATGTCCTGCCTGCTGAGTGGCCCTGGTGGAGAGTGAGCCTGAGCGTCACTATCAGCTCCATGGCCGTTCATGCCGCACATTAGCGCAGCTCACGCTGATAATGCACCTGAACGTTCCCCCAGGAGGAAACGTGTTCGGAGTGCTTGGCGTTTGGGTGGGGCTGTGGGTTTGTGTGCCCAGCAAACCCTTGTGATTGTAGGAGACATTCGTTGCATCGTGTAGGCAAAGGGTCACCCCACCCGTAGCCTCATTTAGAGTCAAAGTGGTTAAGTGGCATCGACGCCAAGTAACAATGTCCTTTCTCAACCGTAAAAACCACGCTACCATGCTTCGGTTTACAGGGGGCAGACACTAAAACTGGAACCAAGATTGCCACACCCCGGGGAGCGGCCCCTCCAGGCCAGAAAGGCCCGGCCAATGCCACCAGGATTCCAGCAAAAACGACGCCGTCCCCAAAGACCCCGCCAGGCACGGGTAAGAACCTTCTCTAGAACCCAACCCTCGTCTCCGAACTGGCCCTGACAGTTCATGCCCCTGATGGCTCCGCGATGCCTTCTGCTCGCTAAGCACTGGATTGTGCATTTTCTTTTCCGCCTTCTTGACAATTCTCTTAGTTAGATATTGCATCCCCACCTTTTATCCATGAAGGTGTCAAGCTCAGAGTTTGCACAGCTGCGTCTACCAGCTCGTTGGAAGCAGGAGGAGAATGAGCCGCATGGTAACAAGGGGCAGAAAGGGGGCTTCTCTGAGCTTCTCTTGACCCCCACCCAGTTCAGGGCCTCTGGGAGGTGTTTTGACGGCCACCCAGACATGTCACTATGCGTGACCTCACACAGGGCGCGGCCTCTGCCCAGCCTCACTTGCTGGGGTGTTGGGGATCCTCTGACAGAAGCCAGAGGTTTTCACTGATCAGCTGCAGGCTGTCTGTCCTACGCTCCTGGGAGTGAACCCGGTCGGTTCAGGAGCAGGACAGGCTCCCGTAGAGCGATTTTGCTTCCGGCGGTGCTTTCAGAGGCGTAGCTCTCTTTGGGGACGGGGAGAGCCAGGCTTAGGCCCCTCTCCCAGGAAACATGTTCCAGGCAACTGGGTTTCGATGCTGCACAAGTCAGGGGGCGCTGGCCTGTGCTGGCTCCGGGGAGATGCTCGGGAGCCGGTGGGTCTTGTACGGCTGCGCGTGAGCCTGGCCTGGTCCAATGACACCTCTGCTGCCATTGGCCGGGGTGGCAGCTCAGAGCCCTTCGCCAGCGGCAGGCTTCTGCGTGGCGTCTAGCCTGAGTCTGCCCTCGGGCGATGCCTACAAGGACGGCGCGCATTAAGGCGCGCTGGTTTGGTTTTCCATGCAGTGTTTTCCTCGTGTATGTGATGCCTATGCTATGGGGTCAGTGAGGAATTGTGACTGGATCTGCATACGACTTTGCATGTGCTCTTTGTCACTTCACACGATGCAGTTGGCTCACACGACTGGAGCCACAACTGGAAGCACGAACGTGCATCTCTCCTTGGCTCTCACCTGCTCTCGGGTGGCCGCCTGCAGGTGGACAGAGCACCCCGTGGGCCCCTTGACCTTGTTTCCTGACAGACAGGCCCCTGCTCCCTGGACGCCGTCCCTGCCTCCCACCTCAGCCCCTCGGCCTGGCTGGGCGCCCACGGCCCGGAGAAGAGCTCCTCAGGCCCCATTTCCGCCTGATTGTAACGAGGCTTCCTGTGGATTTTTCTTTTTAAGCTACCAAGCAAGTGCAGAGAAAACCACCCCCCGCGGGGCCAAAGCCTGAGCGAGGTAACGCGCCTGCTCCGCCAGGGGTCACCCCCTCTGTGTGTGGCTGTTTGTCGGCTTTGGTGTTTAGAGCTGGAGGACCCGCTTCTGAAACCGTGGTTTCACACGCTGAGCCTGGACGGGGACAGTCAGGATTCCCGCTCCTCCGCTGGCATGTGGTTTGATGAGCCGTGCGCGTCCGAGGGAGCTTTCTAATCCTGTGTGTTCTCATTTCCTGCCTGGGAGGGCTGGGTGGGGCAGGGGAGCGCGTGCCTCAGGCTGCCTGTGGCTGCTGGAGGTGTGCACGGTCCCTAACCCAGGTCTGCGTGTGACGTTCCCTCTGGCGTTTATCACACGTGGTCTGCACAGCCTGTGAGGCCGGCCCGTCCCTGCTCTGGACGCTTTTACCTGTCACCACATCCCGTCTTCACACACAGCACTGGGGGCTGTGACACATCCCCCCCTTTCAGATGCGGACACAGGCTCAGGGGTCACTCCGCAATTAGGTGGCACAGAAAGGATGTGAAGCCATCGCCAAGTCTGGCCTTGTGCATGGAGGCAGGAGGGGAGGGCAGGGCAGGGCAGAGTGGGTGGGGATGGCCTAGGTCAGTGATGGCGAACCTTTTGAGCTCGGCGTGTCAGCATTTTGAAAAACCCTAACTTAACTCTGGTGCCGTGTCACATATAGAAATTTTTTGATATTTGCAACCATAGTAAAACAGATTTATATTTTTGACATTTATTTTATATATTTAAATGCCATTTATCAAAGAAAAATCAACCAAAAAAATGAGTTCGCGTGTCACCTCTGACACGCGTGTCATAGGTTCGCCATCACTGGCCTAGAGGCAGAGACGGGGGTTGCGGGGGTTCTTAGGTGGAAAAGGAGAAAAGGCTTCGTTTGTCCTGTTGCCACAGAAGTTGACTTTAGGGTTCACAGCAGACGATCACACTCTAGGAAGGACCTGGCTTACTCCCCCCTGGACAAGTGCCTCAGAGCTGAAGGAAGCTAAGCCTCGGCCCCGGGGGCACAGCATGGGGCCCAGTGGCTCTCAGACCCGGCTGCTCAGGAATCACAGGGGAGCTTGGGAGCAGCAGCTTGCAGGCCCCACCCCTAGAGATTCTGTCACGTCAGGTGTGGGCAGGGCCGGGAACCTGCCTCTTACAGCTCCCACTCCCCCTCACAGGTCTAGAGACTGACGCAGGGGCCCTGGGCCACACTAGGAGAACCACTGAACCACGGGGCAGATGGAACAGTAAACGACTGGAGGGCAGTGGGGCGCGGGGTGCAGGTCAGGGAGCACCGGGTAGCGGCCCCCGGGGGAGGACGGTCCCAGCAGCCTTCCCGGAGGGTGTGACAGGTGCACTGGCATTTGCCCTGCATCGTGGGGAAGGGCGGGAACCGCAGGGCAGGGACCGGGCTGGGCATGGCTTGTCTGGAGAGCGAGGGACAGGTGGGCATGAAGCAGGCATAGTGTCTGGAGCCGGGGAGGCTGCGGAGGCTCTGGTGGGAGAGGGGCCCTGAACTTGCTCAGCAGCTTAACATTCACCCTGTGGGGAAAGGGTCTCAAGGGTCCAGACGAGGTGGCCCTGGGTCCTGCCCTGGCATCGCCCTTGCTCAGGGCCAAGGCCACCTGGCATCGCACTGGAGTTTCTGAAGCCCATGCACACACATGGCCGCCCGGCTCCTCACTGCGGGCTTTATCCCTGTGCTCGGTTTTGAGGTGAGGCCCGAACTCAGGGGCATGTGGCTTGTCAGAGACCACACAGCTAGTTGGGGTCCCACCTCTCCACCCCAGGGCCCTGGGGCAGAACCGGCTCCCTCTCTGGGAAGGGGTACTGTCTCTTGCCCTCAGCGACAAGGCCAGGAAGGAAAGACACGGATGAGCTCAAGGGCAGCCCCCTGAGCTCCCGGCCTTTCCCACCTGCCTCATCCAGCCCTGAGCCCGGGGTGGGCCCTCGGGACAGGCAGCCCCGGGCCTGGGCCAAGTGGCGGCCATTCCGAGTTCTGGCCTCACTCCCTCCTCTCTTCCAGGTGAATCTGGGAAATCTGGGGATCGCAGTGGCTACAGCAGCCCCGGCTCCCCGGGCACCCC
>NW_005354174.1:3417525-3429943 GCF_000412655.1 Myotis brandtii
CAGCCGCTCCCGCACCCCATCCCTGCCAACCCCGCCCACCCGGGAGCCCAAGAAGGTGGCTGTGGTCCGCACGCCACCCAAGTCGCCGTCTTCAGCCAAGAGCCGCCTGCAGACTGCCCCCGTGCCCATGCCCGACCTGAAGAACGTCAGGTCCAAGATCGGCTCCACCGAAAACCTGAAGCACCAGCCAGGAGGCGGGAAGGTAAGGGCGTGCGGAGGCCGCTGTGCTTGTGTGGAACCGAACCGGAACCGGAACCGGAACCGGGGGAGGCGTGCGGCCCCCACACCTGGGGCAGAGGCAGGCGAGTGTCTGCCTCCCACCCTCACATAGCACCCCGGCCCCCTCCCAGACCTCTTCAAGGAAAGACAATGGGTTGTGGTTCTTTATTGGGGTCCCACGCAGCCAAGGGGGCTCTGAGTGGGGGAGAGAAAATGCCGGTTCTTTTCCTCCCCATGTCAGCCCCTGCTGATCAGAGGACGGTTGATCTGTGACCCGGGGGTCCTCGAAGTGGGGGTGCCCACTTCGTGTAGAACGTGACACAGCTGGTCGGTAGGTGGGTGTCAGGCGTTTGTCGGATGGTTGCTTAGATTAGGCTTCTCTCTACCTTCAGTTCTGGGGAAGTCTGGGCTCCATTTTGAACTGATTCTTCCAGGCGCAAGTGGGGGCTCATGAAATGTTGGGGTCCCCTAAAGGTGGGGGCCGTGAGCTTCCGAGGGCCTGAGGTGGAGGGAGAAGGGGCTGGCCTGGACCCCGCCTGCCCTCCTCCTCTTGTCCCTGCCCCCGAGTTTCCTGGGCCTGACACGGGAAATACCACGCTGGGTGCTTACACAGCAGAAACCTGTCTCCTCCCAGTGCCGAGGGCAGAAGCCCAGGACCGAGGTGTGGAAGGGCCGCTGAGGCCTCCCTCCTCGACTGGAGACGGCTGCCCCTCCTTGCGTGCTCCCGCTCCTCCCTCCGGGTGTCTCTGGGCCGACCTCCCCTCCTGTAAGCACACCAGTCATGCGGATGAGGGCTCACCCTAAGGTGCTGTTTTAACAGAACCACCCTGTACAGGCCCCGTCTCCAGACACAGCCACGTTCGGAGGCCCCGGGAGTTAGGACTTGAGCATATGAATTGTGGGTACACAGATCAGCCCTCCCCACCCACCACCAGGGGGGCACAGGGAAGGGAGAAGAGGAGGTGTGTGGGGTACCGAGGACCAAGGCTCTGCTCTGGAGGCCACAGATGTGTGGGGGCTTTGGGCTGGGCCGTTTGGGGGGCAATGAGCCTCCTGGTGGGCTGGGAGTCTTTACAGAACCTTCCAGTTGGGACAGCTCGACTCCCCCACAGCGGGCACCCTCCGCACCATCGATTTTATTACTCTTGGCCGGGGACTGGGTGTCCCTGGAAGAGGCCATCTCGGAGAGCCCGTGTGGGTGTCTCGCCTGAAACCCTGCTCTTGGCTCCTGCGGAGCCTCAGGGCCTCCCGCTGGCCCCTCCCAGCCGTGGGGGCCCAGGCGCCTCTCGGGGGAGCTGTCTTTGGACCACAGGGAGGCCCTGGGCCATGTTTCCTTCCTGCGATGCCGGCCTGTGCGCCTCTCGGTAGAGATGCCCGGCTCCTTCCAGGGGGGCTGAGGCAGCGGTGAGGGTGCTGGTTGGAGGCTGATCCTTCTGTGATGTTTGGGGGCAGAGGGGGCTCCAGGGACTTGGTTTGCAAGACGACGGGATGTTCCCCACGCGGCCCCCTCCCCTCAGTGCCGGGGGGCCTCGTGCCTGTTTTCATAGCAGTGTGACCGTTTGCCCGTTTTGAAAAATGAGAAGCAAAACCCCACCGGCCAGTGTGCGCCGTGGAGAGGATTCTGCAGCTGTGACCAGCGCAGCCAGAGGGAGCCGGAGCCCTGAGCGACTCCCAGCCCGCGGGGCCGTCACACACCAGCAAACACCGTGTCCTCCTGCCACCCCAGGGTCATCTGAGGTTGGCTTGGAAGGGCTGGGCACCTTTGGCCCAGTTCTTGCAGCTCTGCTGAGTGACAGCGCTGAGTGGAGGGGGGACTCTCCCAGGGCTGCCCTGCCCCCGCCCCGCACTGCGCAGGGCGAGGAGCCTGGGGACCAGGGCTGTGACCTGAGGCTCAGAGTGGAAGGGGAAGGTGCCCCAGGTCACCACTCACCAGGCCGGGCGCAGACGTGCCCTCATCTCCCGAAGGAGAGAGGGTGACTTTCCTTAGGACTGACCAGGCGGGAGGTGTGGGTAAGCGCAGAGGGAGGAGCGACAGCCGCCCCTTAACGTCCATAGAAAACCTAGACAATTGTCTGAACCAAAGACCACCTCAGCCCCCACGACAAAGAGCCACGCATCCGTCTCCGGGGAAACTGAAAAGGAAACAGAGACGCTTGGGATCCACGGAGAAGGCTCTTAAAGCGAACGTGTCCTCCGCCTGGGCTGGGCCGGCGGTTCCCGGAGGCGACGCTCAGGCCTTGGGGGCTGTGGCCTGTGGGAGCCTCAGCTGAGGGGCAGCTCCCTCCGTGAACCGAGGCCTCTGGGAAGAAGGAAGAGCAGCTGCTAGGCAACCTGCAGACCGAGAACCTCGGCCTTCCTACTTCCGTCGTGTGCAGTGATGGTGTACAGCTTGCAGAGACCAAAACGAAATTCTGAACTTTAAAAGGAGAGTGGGGAACAATCCCTCGGCCCCTCCACAGAACTAGACGAAGACGGGAGCCAGGGGCGGCGAGGCCGGCAGCTGCGGGTCACTGCAGATCAGGGAGCCTGCTCCTGGAGCCGGCACGGTTCTCATTCCCCACCCGGCGGCCAAGGAGAATCACCGGGGGGCGGGGGGGGGGGGTTCTGTTAAAAATCCTGACGCCAGAGCCTTTCCCAGGTTCGTAAGAACCTCAGGGGCCTCCCCAGGTGTTCCCGATGTGTGGTCCAGGCTAAGACCCCGTGTCCCCAAATGTCAGTCAGTCCCAGCCAGGCCACCCCCTCTGTCTCGCACCTCCCTCCCCAAGAGTCTGTCCGAGCCCTACTCTCTGTGAGGGGAGCAGGGGAGAATTCCATCATGGCGACAGAGAACCAGCATTTAAAACATATTTTAAAGGCCCTGGCTGGGTAGCTCAGTTGGTTAGAGTGTCATTCTGATACACCGAGGTTGCAGGTTTCATCCCCATTCAGGCCACATACAAGAATCAACCAACTAATGCAGAACTGGAACAACAAATCGATGTTTCTCTCTTGCTCCCTTCCTATCTCTAAAATCAATTTTTACATTTTTTTAAAAAATTTAAAACATTTTTTTAAAAGCTACTCACTGCAGGTGAATAATGTGAGTTGGCATCCTTACATCCTGGTGATACAGAGCACGCAGGTAGCATCAGAAGCGGGTTCCTACCTCCCTGTGTTCATTCACCAACATTTCTGGGGCACCTCCGAGTGTCAGGCCCTGTGCTGAGTTGCTGCCCCCGGGGCCCAGGCCAGGGGAGGGAAATACAAAGGGAGCTGAGAGGTTGGCCAGGGATGCAGTGGGGAGCAGCCCATACCATGGGGGGGTCCCCCACACGGAGAGTCACCTGTGTTGTGGGGTGTCACCCACAGTCTCACGTGTTACCAACAATTCAGAGAAGCCAGGGCAGACCCTTGATTGGGACCATCACTGGCCTTGGCAAGGACAGCCCCCCGCCCCCCCCCCACACACACTCACACAGAGTGCTGGGCCCAGGGGCTGGAAGAGGCCGTGAGGAACCGCACGCTGGAGATTTTCAGATCAGAAGCAAAATCAAGTTAGAGCTGGGATGGGCAGGGGAGTGGGGGCTTAGGCCAGAGCTTTGTTCACTCACACGAGAGAGCCAAGGAGAGTGAACAGCTGCTGGAGGAGGCCTTTTGTGCCCCAGCGGTGTCTGCCCTGGCCGACAGGAACTGTCCTCTAGGCAGGATGTGGAAGGAAGAGGGAGCTGGAGGGACCCGCGGCAGAGAGCCCAGGCTCAGCTGTCAGTGGTCGTGGGCGTGAGCTTGGGAGGCCTCAGCGTTGAATGCGAGGGCAGATGGGGCAACACCAACCTCAGCCGCCCCTCTGTGTGGTCAGTGGGGGTGCAGCAGGAAGCACAGGCCCCCCTCCCCCGGTGCCATCCAGGGTCAGAGAGAAGGTGCACTTGGGGCTGGGCTGCCTGGTCAGGAGAACAGGGGATCCTGTGGCTGCCAAGGGTGAGCGGGATGTGCAGGGTCATAGCCTGGAAAGGGCACGGCGGCCCGAGCGTGGGGGTGGCCTGGTTGGCTCTGAGCAGACAGAGCTAACGTCACTTCTCGGAGGGGGCCCTGGCCCGCCCTGGCCCGCAGCCGGAATGCAAAGACCCAGCTGGACAGGAACCGACCGGAGCTCAGGCTGGGAACGCCCTGGGCTGCAATGTTCCCAGAGGCCACAAGATGGCGATGGAGCGCTGTAAGCGTCTGTCTCCATTCAGGAAGTATTTCTAGATTCATTATATTTATCGACAAAGTCCCAGCTCTTAATTTAAAAAGCACAGGTGAGGAACATTTCTGTGGAGTAAAGTGAATGTTTGCCTGGGATCGTTTGCCTGTCCTGGACTCAGGTGAACCTGGGCTAAGGTGTCGGGCCCTTGCAGTGAGTGGCGGGCAGAGCCAGGCTGGGACCCTCCCCGTACACAGCGCCCGTGTTTGTGGAAAAACCTTGTGTAAATCATTTTAAAGCAGCTGGGGGCAGTCACTGTTTAAAGGAACAGTGCAAATAATTCTACAGGCGACTTCCCTGTTATTTGACCTCTTCTCTGGCTGGTTGACTTAACAGGACCCAGATAAGCTTTCCCACCAGAACATCCCACTCCAAATCCCCAGCCCTGGGCCCTGGGCCTCTTGACCCCAGTGAGGCGAGGTCGCCCAGCAAGCACCAGGCAGTGCTGGGGGCAGACCTCGCCAGGGACAGCCAGGACCAGGGGCCAGCCGGGCGCTCGCCAGGTGAGGGCTGGGCCACCTGGCGCACCTTGAGCGATCTGAGCGCAAACGGAACAAGTTCAAGGTCTAATAAAGGTTTGGGACTTCCCTCCAGGAAGCAGATTAAAGCAAAGTGGACCCGCCCACCTCACCCCACCCTCTCCTCCAGGGCCAAACCCTGACCACAGGAATTTCTTGCCTGACTGGGAGTCTCCAGACTAAAATTTGGAGCTTCCAAAACATTGCTCTTTCCTGTGATGGGTATGTTCAGTGTCTGGCCAGACCTGAGGCTCGGTATCACACAAGGTACTCCAGGGAGAAGTCGTTTCAAGATCCCAATTTCAGAATGCCAACCGTTACCCTTTTCCCCCCTTTCTGTAAACCTAACATTCTGTAAAGGGTGTTGGCTTAATTTGATGACTAACGGGTAATTTGTGTCTGCTTTGTACATATCCTTTTGTCTATTTCCAAATCCCATAAAAGGGCTACTGAGAGCTTGTTGTCTTTTTTGTGGGATTGGAAAAAGAAAAAGTTACACTGGAGGGAAAATTTTCTGTGTATGTTATAAATTTTATTATTACTTCATGGACTCTTGATTTGATTGATGAATTTCTTATATGGATTTTACAGAAAACTTGCAAAACTGGTAAGTTTTCTTTGTCAGATAAGAGGAGTTATGTAACCCATCCTGTTTGCCTTTTTGCCTTGGCTTCCAGGAAGCTCAGAGTTAAATGTAAGGAACCATCTTGTTTGTGTGTGTTTTTTTAATGTTTTTATTTATTTATTTTTGAGAGAGGAAAAGAGAGAGAGAGAGAGATCGATTTGTTGTTCCACTCATTTATGCACTCATTGGTTGGTTCTTGTATGTGCCCTGACCAGGGATCAGACAACCTTGGCATATCAGGATGAAGCTCTAACCAACTGAGCTACCTGGCCAGGGGGTAATAATCTGTCTTGTAATTGTCAGTGCTAATGGCCTCCCCTTCTTTTACCATTCTCCTTTACATTTTCTTCTTTTATTACTGTGTGTGTGTTGTTGTTGTTTTCTAATTCTAAACTGCTCTTCGTGAAAGTAGGCTAGTCTCCCTCTGGGACTTACCCAGTTGAAAGTTGTAAATAAAAATGATCCCCGAGGAAGAAGTTCAAGTGGGACTCCCTCAAATCTGAGGGCGGCACACATTGATTCAGACACGATGCAGAGGGTGACAGCAGCTCCTTAAGCAGCAGCGGGAGAAAGTCCATCCCTCACCCGGCTCTTTGCTCCCGCCTGGCTAACGCCCTGCCCGTGTGTCTCCCGCTCCGGGAGAGAACTCGGTGTTCTCCGAGGGAGAGTGCTGTTTTGACTTATGACACAACAGCCTTGAGGACAGACAGCTCAGGCAAAACACTGCAGTCACATCCGTCGCCTGTGGCCACAGACACGCCCAGATCCAGATTCCTGTGCGGCTCTCTCTGCCACGGGCTCGAGAAAATCGCTGAACTTCCCTGGGCCTCCCCTGTGAGCTCCGAGTCAGTAACGAAGCGGGTGGTGGTGAGAAAGGGGACGTGGAATTAGAGATTCATCCAACCGCTAACAGAGGGACATTTAAAAAACAAAGAAGAAATTACAAAGAAAGAAGTTGAACAGTTGTTTGTTAGAAAGAAATACACCTACTAGCAAAAAGGGGGCAAAGGAGCAACTTTAGTAAAAAATCAAAGAAAGGCAGAGGAAGCCAACAATGCCGTGCCGTCTGTGTTAGTCAAGGAAATAAACACATTTTTAAATGCCCAAGATGGGCAGCTCTATGGTGAGCTTCCTGCACCGCGCTCTCGGGGAACATCCTTCAGAAAGCCATGCAGGGGGCTGTGCTGAGCGTTTTCAGAGTGTTTATAACTGTGGCCTGGAAATTCTACTCCTGGGACCCCATGTAACCCAAAACAGGGAAAAGCTCCTTGCACAAAGGTGTTCGTGGTGAGGCTGTTGATATTCTTTAAAATGGAATCAGGATAAACATCTGATAGCACAGGTGCCTAGGGTACGTTACTTGATAAAACAAGATAGAAAGTGTGTGGACGCACTAATTACTACCATTTCTACCCACATGACGGTAGTTTACGTATATATGAGGCTTCAGGGAATGCAATGAAATACGATAGTGGTTGTGTTTGGAAGGCAAGAAAACTTTTGCGTTTTTTTAACCTCTATTTTCAAAAGCACAATGTTCTGGGTTTTTTCTAATGGAAAAAATATATGTTTTTACTGATTTTAGAGAGAGAGGAAGGGAGAGGATGAGAGTAAAATTGATCAGAGAGAAACACTGATTGGCTGCCTTCTGCACACAACCCCCCCATCCCCCACCCCCGCCCCAGAGATCTAGCGTGCCCTGACCAGGAATAGAACCGGGGACCTCCCGGTGCACGGGACAATGCTCAACCAACTGAGCCACACCAGCCAGGCATAGCTTTTATTTGAAAGGACCATAAAAGAATAAAGAGGTGGGTTAGATAGGTTTCTCAGGTGGTTAGGTTCATGCTAAAGAAAAAGGTTGGGGGTGGTGCCTCCAGAAGATTGCTATCTGTTTACGTAGCCAGGTAAAGGACATCTAAAAATAATATCTATTAATGTGATGTAGTAATTAATAATTTAATAAAGGAAAGGCCATTTTAACACCAAAAAGTAGGATGGATCAATTTCGCTATCATATCCTCAATTCTTCGTTTTGCTGAGGACCTGTGGACCCCTGGGTGGCCGGCTCTGGCTCATTCTCCCCGGACGAGTCCGGCCAGGGCCCTGACCCTCAGCCTCAGCCACCCTAACCCTGGCCTCTGGGCAGCGGCCCCCAGCCAGGGCCCTGACCCTCAGCCTCAGCCACCCTAACCCTGGCCTCTGGGCAGTGGCCTCCAGCCAGGACCCTGACCCTCAGCCTCAGCCACCCTAACCCTGGCCTCTGGGCAGCGGCCCCCAGCCATCGTTCCCAAAGGCAGCACAGAGGAGGTCTCAGTGCTGTTTTCAGGACTTCAGAGAGCGATGCTGGTTCTTTTAAAAAAAAAAATTTTTTTTTTTTGAGAGACAGGGAAAGGGAGAGATAGAAATAGCAGTAAGGAGAGAGAATCATTGATCGGCTGCCCCCTGCACGCCCATCGAGGATCGAGCCTGCAACCCAGGCGTGTGCCCTGACCGTGACGGCCTGGTTCATCGGCCGATGCTGGTTCTTAAGCGGGAACGCCGGCTGTTGGTCCTTTATATCATCGGTGGTTGATTGAACCCGTGGCTCCCTGTTTCCAAGCACAGTGCTCCTGAGGGGAGACACCTGCTGACGAGGGTGTTGTCATCCCAGCAAAGTGGAGTTTGCCAACCCTCGTCTCTGTGCCATGGTTGTCTGCGTATTTCATAGTTTTTAGACAAAGTGGGTCAAAATCTTTCCCCACTAAGATGTCAATATCCCCACCCCTGAGCCTCACAGGACGACAGTGGGACCGCACCATCGGGGCCACACCTGCCCAGGGAGGCTGAGAGGAGGCCCCTGGGCCCCTGTCCCAGTTCCCGTGAGGCACCTGGTTGTGGACGAGGGGGAGCCGACGGCTGGAAGGGCAGCACTTACCCTGCCTTCCACAAGGCCAAGTCCTCGCACGCCGGGGGGCTGGGAGGTCTGCTCTGTCTTCTCCATACAGCGCCCACGTCCTCCTGTGACCTCAGTGGTCCTCGACCCAGGCGTGCAGGCAGCACCACGCGCTTTGCAGAAGCAGAGCCCGAGATTCTCATTCTAGATTGCGGTGGGGTCGGGGTTTTTTTAAATACTTGCAGGTGATTCCACCGCCTGACAAGCTTGAGAACAGCCACAGCCAGGTCTCGGGGAAGGTTCTGATGGGTCCGAGGGGTGTGCGTAAGGGCCCAGCTGGGACTCTGTTTGTTCATTTAATCGCCTCAGTGGGCCTGCCAAGTGGCTCGGTGGTTGAGCATCGTCCTGTGCGTGGAAAAGCTGCCAATTCGATTCGAGGTCAGGGCACATACAGAGGGCAACCGATGGATGTTTCTCTCCCTTCCTCTCTCTAAGCACTTCCTCGGTGAGGATTAAAATAACACAAGTGAGCACATTTTCTCCCCCCTACCATGTGAGCACTCAGTTCTGGTTTAGGGCCTCAGAGGCTCGCCCAGGGGCCTCCGTGACACACCCTGTGTCGGGGGAAGAGTTGCCTCCGGATGGGTCTGTCTTGTGAACCCCAAGCTGTAGGGTGGGCCCGCCCAGATCAGCCGGTTGGGGAGTGCCTTCCTGGGGTGCTGCCTGGGCCTCCGGTCCCCGCCCTACCCTCCGGGGTCCTCCGTGCAGAGCAGGCGAGCTGGGGGTGTCACTCATCCTTTTTTCTGGCTGTCAAAGGTGCAGATAATTAATAAGAAGCTGGATCTTAGCAACGTCCAGTCCAAGTGTGGCTCAAAGGATAATATCAAACATGTGCCCGGAGGCGGCAGTGTGAGTACCTCACACGTCCCCTGCGCCCGACTGGGGTCTGGTGTTGAAGGCGTGGCATGAGTGTGTGCCCTGTGAGACATTGCATAGAATAAACCATCCTCAGGCTCCGTGCCCCGTTCTGGGAGGGGTGCCCAGCACCGGGGGGGCCCCTGGCCTGCCCGGGGCAGCTTAGGGAAGGTGGCTGATCTTTCTCTGGCCCATACCTGGAAGTGGGGTCCTCACAGCATTCACACCCACCGTGACCCCACTCACCGCCCAGCACGGGCTCCCGGGAGCCCCGCAGCCCGGCCCCTCGAGGTTGGGCTGAAGGTGGCAGCACTTGGCTCTGTCACCCTCTCCCCATCACCTGGGCAGGCCCACTTTGAGGGGTCCCACTGTGGACAGCTGGCCCTGTCCTGACAAGTGGACACAAAGGTCACACTGTTCTACCTCAGAGCAAGCCGAGTCCGGTCTCTGGCCTCATTTGTCTCCTGCACTTGCAGGGGGTGAGCCAGTGCCTCAGCCTCTGGCCCATGTTCAAACCAGCTCCATCCCCTGGCAGAGGCTCAGATGCAAAAGAGCCCAACAGAAGGCCCCAGATGACCATCTGCGGCCCCGGGAGACAGGGAAACACCGCTTTGGGCCCGTTTGATTATTTATTGTATTGCTTTGGGCCCTTTTAAATCCGGCTGCCTCCAAATGCCTCTGGGGACTCCTTGCATCCCCACTGCATGTGTCCCCGAGACCTGGGGCTGCACCCTCACCTCCCCACTTGGCCAGCTCTGCTGCTGCCCTCCTGCTGTCCTTTGTGGGTGCAAACTCATCCTGAGGCTCCCCCACTGCCCCGGCCTAACACGGGGAGCAGGAGGTTCGAGACCCCTGCAGCCCACTCCTGGGGAGAGGAGGTTTCTGAGAGCAGGCACCGCTCCTGGCTGGCAGCCGAGGATGGTGGCGATGCCCCAAGGGGCTCTCCCTCCAGAAAATGCCCAGCCTGGGCCGCCGTCGTCTGCATCCAGCCGAGGGTTTATTCTTGCAATGTGCCGCTGCCCCGCCTGAGCGCTGTCCGCTCTGCCCAGCCCCGCTGCCCCGGGATGGGCACTCACCACGCGGCTGCTGCATGGCGCTCATGAACGCTTCCTCACCAGTGCTGCTGTCTCCCCAGTCCCTGCTCGCCTGCCCCTGGCCCCCCACCCGCCCCAGCCCTGGTCACGTTGCTGCTTTAGCTCCGACTCCTGGTTCGCTGGCTTTGCCGCAGACTGGTCTCCGGCCAGAGGAGGAGGCATGTGCTTTCCGGTTTAACTCGTGTCTGGTCAGCTGGTGGGAGGCCGTGCTGGCGAGGCTGAGGCAGGTCCTGCAGGAGGAGAGGGTACCTCCCACTGCTGCTGGCAGTCACAGAACACGGAGGAACTTCCTCGGGCACCTCCTGTCTGTCCCGCACTCCCTGCGGGCCTGTGGGTTAGCCTAGAAGAGACCCGCGGGCGCCCGGCCGGCCAGGCCCTGTGCTTGGTCCGCGCCTGAGGCTTGTTTGCAGGAGGAGCCTTCGAAGAAAGCTCGTCTGGGGGAAGGTGGCTGCACAGTGTCAGCCTCAGGTGATTCGGGGGCCCTGGACCCCCAGCCTGGGCTCCGGCCTCTGGCCTGCCCTCCTCTCTCCAGTCTGGAGGTGCCTGCCCATCCAGGCTGCAGGGAAGAGCAGGAAGCCGGGGTCACGCCCCCTCCCTCCGGGATGAGTTCCCAAAGCTCCTTGACCACCTCCTGGGTGCCCACCCAGAGCCCAGCTCCCTCCCAGGCCTGTTCTCAGAGTCATTCATTACCCACCCCCTCGAGGTGCAGGCTGCCAGCCCTGTGCCTCCCGCCCCACACCACACACGGCCACACAGCCCAGGCCCACCTGTCGGCCTCAATCAACTCTCCATGGACTGAGGGCACACGCCAGGGTGATTCTGAGTAACTGAGAAAATGGGGTTGTTCCAGATGATTCTGACCCAAGGAGAAACTTCTCCTCTTTTCCTGGTGCCCCTGGTTAAACCCATTCTCAGGCACGAGGCCATCTCCCTCGGGTAACCTTCTCCAGGCAGGAAGTGGGAGTCCCCTGGGTGACACCTCCTGCACCCTCTGGTGACCTCACACAAGGTCACTGCTGGGAAGGTCCCTCAGTGACCATCTGGGACCCCTCACAGCCATGGCTTTGTGGGACTTCCTCCAGGAGCCCCCTGGGGAGCCCCCCCAGGGATGCCGGCTCTTGGGCTGAGATCAGGGGGCTGTGCAGGGGCCACCGTCCCCCTGGGGAGGATGCCAGTGTGGCCGGCCACAGGGTGGACCGGGGCCAAGGGGAAGCCCTGGGCCTCGGCGGGTGTGTGGGTGTCTGTTCTCTGAGACACTAACCCTGGGGGTGTCTGCTGGGCCGCCTGCCCCCTGCCAGTGTCACTTTCCAGGACACTCAGGTGCCAACTGGCTCTTCCGTCCGGGTCTCCCCACGGCTGCTCACTGACCGTCATTGCTCTTGCTGTGGGTGTGCTGGGGTTTCTGGAAGCTTCTCCTGGGAGAAAGCCCCCTCTCCGCCCCCAAGGCCCTCTCCTCTTTGAGGCCCAGCAGATACGCTCTCGCTTTCCCAATGCTGCACACTGGGTCGCACTGGCCTCCTTTCTCTGTGTCCTCGCTGAATGTGATGTCTGTGTCGCGTCAGGAGTGGCTGCTCTACGTGTGTTTGCTAAGCAGATGGCATGGGCCCTGCTCAGGGACAGAGAGAAGGACCCTGTTTGCCCCGAGGGTCCTTGCCCTGGGGACTGGAGCGTCTTCAGCCCCCAGTCACTGGTGCAGACCCGGCTCCCTGCGGGCAGGGTGGGCACGTTTCCACCCAGGCTGGGCCTCGGCAGACAGGCCTGGTCCAGCCGCGCCTGGATGCCCACAGCTGCTTCTCATTGGGCTCCGCCCGTAAAGTAACCCCACTTATTCTCTGCCCGCCCCTCTCACCTCCAGGTGCAAATAGTCTACAAACCCGTGGACCTGAGCAAGGTGACCTCCAAGTGCGGCTCATTAGGCAACATCCATCACAAGCCAGGTAGCCTTTGGGAACT
>NW_005354174.1:3430174-3457627 GCF_000412655.1 Myotis brandtii
AGCAGCGATGTGGGCCATGGAGAGTGTTGAGGGTGGAAGGGGCTGTCCTATCTCGTTCCTGAGCAGGGAGGGCAGATGCTGATCCTACACCCGAGCGGCTATGGGGTGAGGCCACAACATTAGTAACAAAGAAAGAGAATTTCCGGAGGATGAGGCCCAGAAATCAGGCTTTTAAAAAGATTCCCAGGTGATTCTAATGTGCAGCCAAGGTTGGGAACCACTGCCCTAGCCCATGGCTCGTAGTGCTCCACGCAGGCTGCACGTGGACCTCGAGAGCTGGGGAGCGGCCTGGTCTGGCCCCCGAAGCTCGGCTTTATGGATGTCCCAGCTTGGTCCCCAGCCAACATGGGGGACACTTCACCAACTGCACAAACTGCAACACGGAACCCTGGGCCATTGCTGTGTCCCCTCTGTGACTTTGAACAGAAAATGATACTGTTGGCGCCTTACCATCACCCTCCCCCTCCCCCACTCCAAAAGAAACCAGTGAGACCCACAGAGCTCGCTGCGATGCTGCGATTGCTGGACACCTGTGATGTCCAGTGTCGAGGCCACTGACCACGTGTGGCTGTTGAGCTTATGAAACGTTGCCAGGGCAGTTGAGGAGCTGAATTTTATTAAAATTTAAAAGTACATTTGAACGATGGAATACTACTCAGCCATAAAAAAGAAGGAAATCTTACCCTTTGCAACAATATGGATGGACCTGGAGAGCATTACGCTAAGTCAGCCGTGGGCAAACTACGGCCCGCGGGCCGGATCCGGCCCGTTTGAAATGAATAAAACTAAAAAAAAAAAAAAAAGACGTACCCTTTTATGTAATGATGTTTACTTTGAGTTTATATTAGTTCACACAAACACTCCATCCATGCTTTTGTTCCGGCCCTCCGGTCCAGTTTAAGAACCCATTGTGGCCCTCGAGTCAAAAAGTTTGCCCACCCCTGCGCTAAGTGAAATAAGCCAGTCAGAGAAAGACAAGTACCATATGATTCCACTTACATGTGAACTCTAATGAACAAAATAATTTAACAAACAAAATAGAAACAGAGGCATAGATACATGGAACAGACTGACAGCTGTTGTCAGAGGAGGGGATTGGGGGGCTGGATGAAAAAATGTGAAGGGGTTAAGTAAAAAAAAAATATATATATATATTTATACACACATATACACATATATAATAAAAGGCTAATATGCAAATTGTCCCTACCGGCAGGAGTTCGACCGACCCAGAGTTAGATGTGTGCTGACCACCAGGGGGTGGCACGAAACATGGCGGGTGTTGGCAATGGGGCAGGCGCTGGGGGGAGGGGAAGCACCCCTCCCCCACCCCCATAGCCCCTGGGGACCCTACCCATGCATGATTTCATGCACTGGGCCTCTAGTATATAGATAACATACTGACACAGACAATAGTATAGTGATAGCCAGAGGGAAAGGGGGATGGAAGTGGGCAAAGTGAGGGGGGGACAAATGTGAACAAAGAGACGTTACTTTGGGCGATGAGCACACGATGAGTGTGCACTTGGAACCTGTATGGTTTTATGAACCAATGTCACCCAATAAATTCAATTAAAAACCCACACATTGAAATGGCCATGTGGCTGGTGGTTACCATGTTGAACACAGTGCTAGATGCCACCTCCCGCCGGGTTCAGAGTGGGGCCAGGCTCTCAGGGCAGAGGTCCCTCTGGAACCCAGCCTGTGGGGGGAGAGGCCTCAGAAGCCTCATGCAGAAGCCCTCATTGTCTCCGGGCTCCCTTGGACATTTTGTGGGAGTCTCTCTCCCAGGGAGAACTACCCTCCACGGGGTCACCCACTGGGAGCAGCTTTCTTGGGCGGCTTTGTCCCACCCAAGCAAGTCATGTCTAGCTGACCCTGGAACAACGTGGGGGGTCGGGTGCCAACCACTGTGCAGTCAAAAACACATGCAGTTAGTGCCTATTCTGCATGTCCCGTGTATGAAATACTGTGTTATTACAATAAACTAGAGAAAAGATAACGTTACAAAGAAAATCATAAGCAACAGACACAATATTTAGTGAAAGAAATCTTCGTGTAAGTGGACCCATGCAGTTCAAACCTGTGTTGTTCAAGGGTCAGCTGTCATTTCTCTCGCCCTCAGCCCGCTGTGGGTGGCATCGAGCATCTGAGGAGGCAGGAGGGCCAGGGCCCTTCTTTATTGGGGGTGCATTTTGCCTGCAGTTTAATGCCAAGGTCGTGCAGGGCTGCAGCGTCCAGGATGTTGACACAGAACGACTTCCCTGTCTGGAAGCCACCCAGTTAGAACTGGGAGCAGCTTCTCCCAGACCCAGCTGCCACTCACCTTTGCATTATCTCAGGAGGAAGAGTTTTCTCAGTCAATATTGATGCATGCCTTGGTGAGAGGGATGAAGCCAACTGCTGTCCAACCCTTTAGAAGGACTGCCTTGTGCCCCAGCCGCTTTCTAAGGGAAGGCGCGTCCTCGCTGCTCCCAGCAGCCGGTGTTCCTGGGAATGACTCTCGAAACGGCGCTAATTGGCGGCGCGGTGTGTGCTGTGTTCCAGGCGGCGGCCAGGTGGAAGTCAAATCCGAGAAGCTGGACTTCAAGGACAGGGTCCAGTCGAAGATCGGGTCTCTGGATAATATCACCCACGTCCCTGGGGGAGGGAATAAAAAGGTAAAGGGGGCAGGGCCGGGGGAGGCTGTTGGCCCCGGCTTCCAGGGGAGGGAGCTGGAGGCCCTGCGGGGACTGGCGCCATGTGGTCCTCAGCAGCCCCCAGGACAGCGGGCTCGCCTTAGCTGCCCGCTGCAGTCACCTGGGGGTGCGATGGGCCTGGAGCCGGGGCCCCACCCTGGAGATGCCGACTGGTCTCAGGTGTGGTCTGGACACCTGGAGGTTTTAAAACTGATGGTCCGTGGTGAGAGCCGAAAGGTTGGCGACCTCTGCTTTAGTGCAAATGTGAGAGCCGCTGTCCTAGGCCCCGTGGCTGCCAAGCAGCCACAAAAGGCAGCAGCCATCCCCAAGCCAGCCCAGGCACCAAAGACAAGTCCTGGGGACAGAACCTCACTTTCTAGATGGGTCACCAGGCAGTTAGAGCAAAACAGCGACAGTGAAACCCCGAGTTCAGCCAAGCCGCTGCCAGGGCGTGCCCCCGGGGAGGCCGGCAGTTTCTAGTCGCTGGGTCTTGCCTGAGTTCCCTTCAGTTTGGGGGATTTGGGGTCATTACTAGGACCCTGTCATTTCTTCTCAAGAACAAAGCTTTTAAAAAACATGAATGTTCTTATCAAAACTTATGTGAAAAAGGCCCTTCCACTACAGAAATATGGAAGAGTCCTTTGGTCAAAGCGCTGGCCCCAAATGGAACAAAATCAGCACATATATGGCTTCAGTGGGAGTCTAGTCTCTCTACAGCCACACGCAAGCCCATGCGGTAGGGACCCTTCACCTGGGCCCACGGGAGAAACTGTGTGTGTTTCTATGGTTTCATCAGACACTCGGAGAGGTCTTAGGACTCCCGAGAGGTTGAGAATCACTGCGTCCATCACTTCAGGGCTCATCAGGAATCACTGTACCACTTGCCTCTCTGGCTAACGCTTCCTGAGTTTCCCAGGTACCACTGGCGCTCTGCCCTCCGGGGTGGCAGACTGTTTCTCTACTTTTATAAAAGGGCTTTGTCACACCCATCAGTGCTGCCCACAGTTGCCGCCACCTCCAGACTCATCAGTCACTGGCAAAGGGGAGGGGTGTGCGTGGCCCCTGGCAGGGCAGCTGTGGCTCTGGGGGCGTCCCTTAGTCTTCTCCGGCGAACTTCAGCACTTGCATTGCAACTGGGCGGCATGTCGGGATAGAATGCGCATGCGCACGCCGTAGGACCTGCTAGCAACTCCACTTGTAGGACACGCTTACAGGGTGTGAAATGCTGTGTGTTCAAGGTCATCCAAGGTTATTCACACACAGCATTCTTTGTCACAGCAAAAGCCTGGAACAGCTGAAACAGCCACCCCCAGGGGGGCAGATGCCCGTGGGTACATCCGTCCTGGTGGAATGCCAGGCAGCCACCAGCAAGCCCGTGGGAACTACCGCTGATAGCAGAAGGTTTAAGTCTACAAACCAAAGTACAGAGCCAAGTACAGTGCATATTGTTACCTACGTATTAAAATAGACGGGCACATGCATTTTTTACGTGTTCACACATACGCCCGTGCGGGATATGTCTGTAAGGGTCCACAAGACACTTCGGGCGGCCGCTGCCTCTGGAGAGGGGCACAGGGTCGCCGGGAGGCAGGAGGGAAGAACTGCACAAGTGTTTGCTATTGGAAATGATGAACCCACAGCGCCACCCCTTCGTTGGCGCCCTCGCACCCGGGCCAGATTGGCAGGGCCGGTGCCCCTTTCTCCGGCTCTTCCTCTCAGCCTCCCTCCCCTCCTGTCTCGCAGATTGAAACCCACAAGCTGACCTTCCGTGAGAACGCCAAAGCCAAGACGGACCACGGGGCGGAGATCGTGTACAAGTCGCCCGTGGTGTCCGGGGACACGTCTCCGCGGCACCTCAGCAACGTGTCCTCCACGGGCAGCATCGACATGGTAGACTCGCCCCAGCTCGCCACGCTAGCTGACGAAGTGTCCGCCTCCCTGGCCAAGCAGGGTTTGTGATCAGGCCCCCGGGGCGGTCAATAATCGTGGAGAGAAGAGAGTGAGAGAGTGTGGAAAAAAAAAAGAGTAATGACCTGGCCCCTCGCCCTCTGCCCCCCAGCTGCTCCTCACAGATCGGGTAATCGGTTAATCACTTAACCTGCTTTTGTCGCTCGGCTCTGGCTCGGGACTTCAAAATCAGTGATGGGAATAAGAGCCAAGTCCATCTTTCCAAATTGATGGGTGGGCTAAGAATAATAAAATGTTTTTAAAAACACGTTAAAGATGGCCACACCCAACATTTCCTTGGGCAATTCCGTTTGATTCTTTTTTCCCCCCTCTGAGTAGAAGAGGAAGGAAGTCAGGCTCTGAAAGGTGCTGCTGGGGTTTTCAGGGGCCTGGGGGTGCCCTCTGGCCCCATCCTGGGGATGTCACAGAGGCTGTGGCAGCAACAAAGGATTTGCAACTTGGTATGTTGGTGTGAGCTGGACAGGTAGGGGTGGGGGGAGACACAGGAGAGGCTGAGGCAGGGGTGGGCAGGGGAGCGGGAGAGAGGGAGGGGGGAGGTAAGAGTACGAGGGAGAGGAGACCTGCTCCCTATGGAAGGGCAGCAGGGAGCACAAGCAGCCTCCACTGGGGCCTCCTGCGGCTGGTGGCCAGGGTCTGTGCAGGTGGGTGTGCCTCCCTCAAGGGCAGGGCAGGGCAGGGCAGGGCAGGGCAGGCAGGTTGTGGAAAAGGGCTCCAGTCCTTCCCACCTGCCTGGCAGGAGAAGGCTGGCTGGCGGGAGGGTGGCTGGCAGCCGGTGGGTGACTTCCTTAGAGAAGACTGGCCCCCGGCCTCTGTCCCCCCTGCAGGGGCGGGGCGGGGCGGTCCTGACCTGAAGGGCTTCCCTCCACCCCAGGGACACTCTGTTCAATTGCGTTCTGATGGTTGGTAGTGCAGCCACGATTTTGGCCACCTCACTGATCTGGGACTTTAGGGCTAACCAGTTCTCTTGTAAGGACCTGTGCCTCTTGTGGGACACCCGCCTGTTCCCAAGCCTGGGCCGCTGGCATCTCTGGAGTGTGCGAGGGGGGGCGGGGCGCAGAAGGGGGTCCTGAGCCTCCTGTTCCTCCCACCCGACTGCAGCCAGCTGCCTGGCCCCACCACACCCTGTGTCTGCTGGGTGAAGCCCAGTCACTGCCTGTGCCCCTCATTATGTCACACTGTCCCGAGTCCCCAGCCTCACCACCCTTCTCAGTAGTTCACATTGTTTGGATGTGGGAGGCACCTAGTCTTAACTAAGGGGTGAAATCAAGGGAAGGCAAAGTCCGGGCACAAGGTGGGACCTCGGTTTCTAGGTCTAAGTTACACTCATCCAACTGGCCTGTCCCTCATGATGAACCCGATGACCTTACCTCCCATCCAGACATGGGGCTTGGCAAGGCCAGGATGGGGCTCAGCAGTGACCCTGGATGTGGACTTGGAGAGCCTTTCCCTCCCAGAAGGCCTGCCCCTTCCTGTGCTGAGCTGCAGCAGGTTGGATGTCCTGGTTGTCAGAGATGGCACCAGGACAGGCAGGCCCCCCGGGAGGGACCACGTTCCCTGTCCCTCACCTCCACCCCAGCCTCTGACTGCCCGCCTCGCAGAGAGCCCCACGCTGCTCAGCCTCAAGTGCATAGAGTCAGCCCGCCACACCCCACAAGGGGACACGCCCACTTGGAAATGGTTCTCCCCGTCCCAGCTGGAAGCAATGCTGTCTGTCCACTGGAGCAGCTGAACATATACATAGATGTCGCCTTTCCCTCCCCGTCTGCACCTGTCGCGTTGTCGTCAGATTTGTCTGTTTATGCTTGGATTCACCTGAGTGACTATGATAGTGAGAAGAAGAAAAAAAAAAGGACGCATGTATCTTGAAATGCTTGTAAAGAGGTTTCTAACCCACCTGGTGGGGGTCCTGGATCGCTCTCCCCTGCGCTGGGACCCCAGGCCAGTGTGGCTCTCCCCTGCTTGGCCTCCCGAGAGGTTTCCTTCAGCATCTGGGACCAGCAGAGCGCAGATTCTGACAGCCAGCGGAGGACCCTCGGCTGGAAGAAGGCCTGACGCACAGGACGAGGACCAAGGAAGCTGGTGCCCCTCCCCACCCCGGGCTTCCCTTTGCCGGGCAGAGCTGTGTCTTGGGCTGGCTTGGCTTGCAGCGTGAAAATGCCCTCTCTGGCCACAGCCTGGAGAAGCCCCACAGCAGCCCTGCATCACCAGGAAGATGAAGCCAGCGCCAGCTGGGGAAAGGTCCCAGGGCCTTGCTGCCACAGCTGCCCGGCAGAGGAAGGATGATGCGCCAGGAGACACCGTTCCCGAAGCCTGGCCAGAGCCCCGAGGACCTTGCAGGAGTCCGTCTGCTGCCTCGGGGAAAGGGAAGCAGCCTCTGTGGAAATGGCTGCTTAAAGAAATTCAGCCTCGGGACCGGTTCTGCCACTTCCGGTTTAGATAGTTGAAGGCAACTGGGCTGGAGGCTTCATTTGCAGTCAGAGCTTTCGGCTGTCCTGCGAGTCCCAGCTGCTCTTGGGGTTCTGAGAAAGAAAAAGGAAATGTGGTTTAAAGGACCGGTAGCTGTTAGAGGTGGCCCCTCATCACTGCCACTAATGCGCTGCATCTCCTCTTCCTGTAGTTCCTGTGCCCTGTTCTCTGACACCTGACTCCGAGGGCCCTGGAATCTCCCTGGGAGGGTGGGCTGCTTGGGGTCTGCCTCAAAATTATGGTTTAGGTCAGTGTTGGGGAGGAGAGACAAAGGGGTGCTGGCTTGTGACCTTAAATGAGGACAATCCCCCAGGGCTGAGTTCTCCCCATTCCCTCTCTCCAGTCAATGTCCCTTGGGTGGGCTGGGTATGCTCTATGCCTGGTTCCTTCAAGCTCTCCATTCTATCAATAGTTCCATTTAAATTGACTTCAATGGTGAGACTGTATCCTGTTTGCGATTGCTTGTTGTGCTATAGGGGTTGGGGGGAGGAACCTGTAAGATAGTTACCATGGGCAAGGGGAAGTCTTGGAGTACAGCAGTTAAACCTCCTTGTAACCCTTTTCTTCACCATTTCAACCGCATTTGCTAGAGGTCCTGGGGGTGCCGCCTTTTCACCGACTGGATTCCCAAGTGCAGTAGCTGCCAGCTGCTTCCCATGTCCTTCCCAGCCAGGTGCAGGCGGTGAGGCTTGTGGAGGAATCTGGAGATGTGGTTGCTCTGGTCTCTTGCTGGGCCCCAAGCCCACAATCGTGCCTCCCAGACCCTGGCAAACTTTGCTGTAAGCCGTGGGCACCTGTGTCACTTTTCCCACTGACTCTGGACATGCAGCCTGTATCTAGCAGCTGCCAAGATCTTTTCCTTCACCCTCTTTTATCTTTGTCCCCCAAGAGGCAGGGATGAGGGTAAAGATGGAGGTCACTGTGTCCCATCTATAGATCCGTGGCTTCATGAGACTTCTAGTTGCTCTTCAGTTTTGAAAAGGGTTGTCCTGGGCACTGACCCAGGCTCACCTCCTAATGGACTTAGCCCATGAATTTGCAGTGTCTGGCAGGGCAATTTCTGACACTTGCAAGTCCCATGATTTCTTCAGTAATTTTAAGGGTGGGGGGTGGGGTGGGGGGAAACAATCTTAGCTTAGCTTCCTGTCTGTGAATGTCCATATGGTGTATTGTGTGTTTTAACAAATGATATACACGGACTGTTGCTGTAAAAGTGAATTTGGAAATAAAGTTATTACTGATTAAATGAGGTCTATGTGCATAAATTCAAAAGACAAAGAAATGCTATGGGATGTATGATTTTCAAGTCTTTTTTCAGCTTTGGAGAACTTAGCTCCGAACAGGGAAAGACAATGTTGTTAAAACCGGGCCATGAGGGTTTACCAACTCCCTCTAGGGCCCAGAAGGTGGAAGAAGAGTTCTCAGCCTTTTTTCATTTTCAGGCCGACTGTCTCACTCTGGTGCTCACAAAGGTCCTGGTCAATACCCTTGGGGCTGACCCATTCTAGTGATTTCAACCCTGAAAAGACTGGGGTTGGTATATGAGATATTTCCTTCCCTGGAAATGAGCCTCGAGGCCTGGGGCTGAAGCAGAACACCAGCCAATCAGCTGAAAGAATGGCTTAGCTCTCTTGCAGGCTTACAGAGCTGCCTTCCTCCTCTTGGGAGCAGTACTGGGGAACAGGTCTGCTAAATCAAAACAGGGATATCAGCCAACCCCTAGCAATATCACAAAGGGAAACAATAACAAAACAAACCATCATCTTATTGTTCCTCAGTAATCAGTTCAAGGTCTTAACATGGAGCCCTTAGATTTTCCAAGTTTCAAAATATGACTTTGCTCAGCTTTTCCTTAGCCACTGCAGACAGAAGCTGAAGTAGAGATCGCAACTGTAACTACAGGAGTAGCAACAGGGCGGCCACAGACAAACGTGACCTCGCCAACTGCTGCTTCCACGACCAGGATAGGCAGCTCATTGGCTGTTTCAACTTGACTGCCACGAAAAGGAAAAAAACAATAAAGAACAGGCCCACCCACTTACTCATCTTTATAGAAAGAAAATCAAGCACCTAGCCTCCTCAGATACTCTAATCTCAGGCAGCAGGTAAGCAGCTCAGGCTCCATACAAAGTATATGTTCTCACTGGCCCCTACCCGCTTTCTGGTGATAAGATGACCCTGCGAGGGGCCCACACGACAGAATAGAGACATCCCAAAGTCCACAGCAAGTCAGGACACCAGAGAACTGTGCAGCAATACCATGTCCAAGTGTCAAAAAAGGCCCAGCACACAACATTCTGTAACTTTTTTTTATTATTTTTTTCATTTTTTCCTTCCTTTTTTTTTAAGCACTAGTCTGTGCTTTGCGAACAGAATCAAGACATTAACAAAGATCAGCTTCTCTGAAGAAAAGCATTTCTATAGAACAAAGACAGCTACATGTTTCGCTGCCAATACACAGCTCAAAGCAGAAAAAGAAAATATTTACAAAATACAAGGTTTTTTTTTCCATTTTTGTTTTTGTTTTTTTTTTGTTTTTTTACAATGCTAAAAGGGTTATTCAGACCTTTCAACCTTATAAATAGAAGAAGCACTTTATGCATAGGGATATGGTGCATTATTGTTTTTTTAAAGAAACAATGACAAACCCTTTAACTTGCAAACAGAATCAAAAAGAATCACTAATGTTGAAAATTGTGAAAAAACCCCAACCATTAAGCAGTTTGCTTACTATTTTTATATGATTACAAAATGGCAAAAAAAAAAAGTCCTTATTGCCCCTTTTGGTAATGTGATCATACATGAGACAGGCACAAGGTTAACAACCAGGGAGTGATCACGGGGTAGCGATGGGAACCACAGCTGGGACGAGACAATGTTCCACAGGAAAGGGAAACTTAAAAGAGGAAGGGCCGAACTGACACTGACAGGGAACTGGAGGGGGAAGGAAACGACTGAATGAATCAGCCGGAGAAAACAGAATTACATAGAAGAAATGGCTGCTCACTTCCCAGACCCCTAGTTTGCAGAGGTGGGAATAGAGGTTAAGTAGTCCTAACTCTAGCTTCATGGAACAGGAGAGGGTAAAAAAGTCCGAGTGGAAGAACTGGTGTGCGTAGGTATGTATATGGCATGGGGAGCAGACAAGAGGGCACGAAGGGGCAGGATGGGGACCTGAGCAGCCACAGCCAGGTTAACTGCAGTTAAGGAGTCAATACAGAGATGACCAAATGCAGAGGAAACCCCACATCAGTCTCCGAGATCTGGGTGACAGGGGAAGCCATTCTAGCTGGCAGTTACAGCTGAGGCTCTGGCGCGGGTGCTCCAGCACAGATGGCCAAGGGAGACCCAGCCAGGAGGGCCGGAGCTGAGCCAAGCCACAGGTGGGAGGGGAGCGGAGGAGTGGGGAGGGGTAAGAACCCAGAGCAAGCTGCTCTCCCACCCTAACCTAAGGTGGCAATACTGAGCTGGAGCTTTCCATTCCCTCTGCCCACTTGGCTGTCCCACCCTGCCCACAGGTGCGAGGGAGAGGTGGTCATCAAACGCCGCTAAGTCCAGTGATTCAACAGTGCAGAGGATGTGCCAGGACCAGGCCGGCAGGGTCTTATCCTGAACTTCTGTTTGCCAGCTGGAGGAAGTGCTCAGGTGTGTGACAACAAAACATGGAAACCAAAACCAAAACAAAAATCAAAATGAGAAAAAAAAATACCAAAGTAGAATCTAAATTCCTTAAATTCACTAAAAACTGTGAAAATTTCCGGCATATGATGTTTGAATATCAAACGCAGAGATTTCTGAAGCTTTAATGCCAATAGTTAGTGAGTCTTTAGATTCTCGTCTCCCGCTCATCTGTGAGTTGGACGCTGAGCTGTGACTGCTGCTGCTAGATGCCGACTCTTGAGGGGGACAACGGGAGGTGAGGTGGGTGCCACCTCTGTCTCTCGACCAGTCTTGCTGCCTGAGGTGCGCCGAGTGCAGCGAGCTGCCCGTTCCTGCGCATCCAGTTGGTCCTCACACTCTGCTTGGGGACTGTACGCCAGGGGGAAGGTTCGCCGCTCCCAGGGCTGGACAGACTGTGGGCAGACAAGTTGCCTTGGTGAGCACCCAGTACCAGCTGCCTCCTGCCCCAACACGTGTGGACTAGAGTCCCTGACCAGTCTCTCTCGAGTTCCTGGGTGGTTTGGGAAGACCCCTCACAGAGTGGGCGCCCTTTTAACCATGGCCAGTTCCATTGTGCCTTCAGAAGGTCAATTTCAAGTGCAGCCCCTCCTCCCCTTCACAATGGGAGGGAGTCATGACATGAAGATCCATCTTCAGCAGTGCTGCCCCTTCCCCATCTCACGCCCCACCTGCCAACCCATGCAAAGGCAGCATCCCTTACCTGCTCGTCTAGCCCCAGCTCTGGCGTGGAACAACGGGTGTCGTCACTGGCTAGGTGTCGTAGAGTGTCCCGTGCCACAGGGGTGAGGGGGGCCGAGTGCAGTTCCGGGCTGATGGGGCTCCTGGGGGACTGACCGTGGGAGAACTCCGACAAAGAGTGGCTACTACTGACATCAGGAGAGGGGGGTTGGGGGGTGGAGGGGTTGGCACTGCCCAGCTGGGGGGTTGTCCGGCCGTCTGATGACCTGTAAGACCTGTACACCAAGAAGTGCAAATGTGAGTGCCTGAGTAAAGGGAATTTCTAGTATATTATTGGGGGGTGGGGGAGGAGGGTTCTGGAGAGGCATGAAAGCAAGTGTCTCACCAGAGGAGCCAAGGTAGACTAACACCAACAGTTCTTTCCCAGGAATCACAAATCCCCTCATGTCCTCCCACCACCGAGTACAAAGGTGGCTACACAATATGACATCTGGAACTGTCATCCCAAAAGAAAGCCAGGGCTGAACAATGCCAGCGCTAATCCCTGCCCAATGCCTAGAACTCACAGGGGAAGGGAAATTAGTTCAGACTCGGAAAATTATAGTCAAAGGAAAGAGCAAAATCGAATCTAAATCTTTCTAGCTGAGAATCCCGAGGGCTTCTGCAACTGTGAACAATAACTGGAGATAAGGTGGGGCAGTTCTTTCGAGCACGACCACACAACCATGCTCCACTGTCCAAAGGAAAGACAGTGTGTGGTGAGGCCTCCAAATGTCAGTCAGCCTGCTTTTCAGGAGACCAGAGTCTGACTGCTTATACTCTCACTGGTTGCAACAAACACCAAGGAACTTCTGTATTCTCGGCTACTGCCAATGGCTGAATATGAAGAGCAAAAGCAATTGAGATGCAGTGGCAATTCCATGGACACGGCCCAAATTCCCTGTCGCATCACCTGCTGCCCCGCCGCTGGGGTGGCACGCTTGTGGTCCACAGCCACCTAGCCCTCTCCATCTCCTCACATTTGGCATGCAGGGCGGCGAAGGCTGCATCAGACAAGTCCTCGATCTGCAATAGAGCAGCTTCAATGATTAACAATTTCTTCCAGAAAGCTGAGTTTAAGAATGGGTAGGTCAATTCTAGAGCCAGCCCCACCCCACACTAGACTCTTCCCCGTCAAAACAGGAATGTGAGCTTGCAGCATTTGACACCACAGGTCTGGATGTGTACACCCACGCGTGTGTATCTTCTTTAAGAGAGAATGACCATGCCATTACCTCTTCGTTCTCTTCGTCAGGATTCCCCTTCAGAGACCGAAAATCGACCTCCCGCCAGCTGCAAAACCAAGAAGGGACAATCATGAGATGGCAATTTTCCAGAGCAGGATAAACATGTCCATGCAAGAATGAGAGCCATGTACCTATGAGTGACACTGCTTTCTGCTGGCAGGCTCTGCCCTCTTATAGTGCGTGTCCTCCTTTGCCCTGGAGGCCTCTAAAAGAGGCCCCACACTCAATATCCACAAGGGCCAAAAACCCAATGCAGGCTCGGAGACTGACAAAAACAAAGGAACCTATTTGAAGGGACCACCACTATTTAGCACCAGCAGATTGCTACCACATGGGATCGCATATACACGGTCACCCAATCTTCTGATATATCAACAAAAGCTAGAAACAGAGATTCATATGTGAAGTCCTGCTTTGATGCTGACGACAAATTCAGTATTTTAAAACACATTGTTGTGTCAAACAGAATAACGTCTATCACCACTTTGTGGCCTGTGGTCTAATTAGACCAGCGGTTCTCAACCTGTGGGTCGAGACCCCTTTGGCGGTCGAACGACCCTTTCACAGGGGTCGCCTAAGACCATCCTGCATATCAGATATTTACATTATGATTCATAACAGTAGCAACATTACAGTTATGAAGTAGCAACGAAAATAATGTTATGGTTGGGTCACAACATGAGGAACTGTATTTAAAGGGCCAGAAGGTTGAGAACCACTGGATTAGACTTAAATAATGGAATGAGAGAGAACTAATAAGAAATAATTTCACTTCTGTTACACACAACTTCCTCGTAAAGAGAAGACAAAACTCAAAGCTAGGACCCAGAGCTCAGTGACGAGAGACAAAGTAAAAAGGAATAAGGAGAGAAACCGATTTATTTAGGTCCTCTACCTGGGAGTAAGGATTTCCTTGTATTGCAGTTTCTCTACACGGGTTGTTGCAGCAACAGACATTGGGATGACAATGTTGTTAATGTCAAATGAGCTCTCTCCCCTTCTCCTCCTTATTGGCTGCTGTAAGACAAAGGTAAGTTTGAAAGAGAGGCACAATTCTACAAACATCAAAGCATACACCAGAGACTTAAAACAGGATCACCAATAAACAGGCACCTGGGTCCCACGGGTGAGGCTGGGCAGCAGCTGCTTGCTTCTAGGAGATGGTCTCCCATAACAAAGCCCTCAGGAGAAATATTAGGTGGGTCCTGGTAAGTACCTCCTGTGCACAGGTCTCACTGTCCACCCGCCCCCTTCATGGGCTCATGTGAAGAGACTTCTGTGAATTTCACAGGGTGGGTATTCTGGGGCCTTGAGTCAGTTGTGGTTCCTATTCCTCCATAAACACCTTTATTACCCTTCCCCCTTATTTCAAAATAATTTTTAATACACATTTTAAATTGATTTTTTTTTAGACAAAGAGGAAGAGAGATAGAGACAGCAATCAGCTGTTCCTTCATGCCCTCTACTGGGGGTCGAGTCTGCAACCAGGCATGGGCCCTGACTGGAAATTGCACCTGCAACCCTCCTGGTGCATGGGAAGGACACCTACCACCAACTGAGCCACTCCGGCCAGGCACCTCTTTCCACTTTAAATCCTTTCTGCTCCCCCTTTTTATCCCCACCCATGACTCAGACTCACAGTAGCTCCTAAAAGCAATGCTTAAACCTAGTGGTGACTCTTCGGGTTATAAAAATGATTTCCCTTATCCTGAAAGATGCCCCCAAAATAGGTCCAGCTCAATAGATCATCTAACCTTGGATGTCACGAAATCACCTCCTTCTTATAGATCTGAACTCTTCAGCTAAATCTGAACCCACCATCTGCTCAGCCACTATGTGATTTCCCTCTTTGTGGCTATTATTCTTGGGGGAAGAGCTGAGAGCTTTCTAGATGAGCGGAGAGAAACTGAAGAAGAGGACTGGGTTCTATAGCTCACTCCTGGAAAGGGAAGTTGAGAAGATCAAACTCTTGGGAAAGACTAATGAGGATCCAATGAGAAGGTGGGCACCTACAACAGCTGGGAGATCAAAGAAGGAATAAAGCCAAAGGGCTTGGTTTCGTAGATGGAGGAAAAAGTCCACTAGCTGTTTGTGTCCAGATAGCAAACACCCTACACCCTGCCACAGAGACTGGCAATTGACCTGTGAGAGGCCAGAGGGAAACAGTGGGTGACAAACGTGCTGCCGTGGCGACAATACAGCTGGAAACACCTAAGAGACTGCATTCAAACCCAAACCACCATGTGTGCTTGGCCCAGAAGAGGTTAGTGAAAGAAGATGAGGAAGAGGTTGTTCCCTACAACCAACCACTCTACTCTGTTCCTGGAGGGCGACATATAATTGACTCACCCCATCATTTCAGGACATTCTCAGAGAACGTTGAAAGGCAGTGCGCTTCCTGGGCAAGGATTTTAGCTGCGTTACCTATGACTTAAGGTTATCACAATGTCTTTCTCACCTGAAGTTCCCTCTCTATCAAGTGAAAATAGATCAGTGATTTTCAACCTTTTCTATCTCATGGCACATGTAAACTAATTAGTAAAATTTTGTGGCACACCCAAGAATATATTTTTTCCTGATATAAGAACAACAAAAAAAGGTATAATTTTGATTCAGTCACACCAGATGGATATGGTTGTGTTGGCTGTTGTCATTTTCTTATTTGACAATCTAAGGGAAAAGAGGTCAGTGCCCTGGAGTACATAGTCAGGTATTGCATGTTTTAAAAATTCTTTCAGCATATTGGTTGAAAAATCACTGGAATAGACTGTCATTGACTGCCACACCTTTGTTGAAACTGTATGTCCTACTACAAGAAGAGTTCCTTAAGGAAGCCCCAACAGATAGCTTTCCATATATCTTAATCAAGAATGAATGCGAGCCCTAACCGGTTTGGCTCAGTGAATAGAGCGTCGGCCTGTGGACTGAAAGGTCCTAGGTTCGATTCCGGTCAAGGGCATGTACCTTGGTTGCGGGCACATCCCCAGTGGGAGGTGTGTAGGAGGCAGCTGATCGATGTTTCTCATCGATGCTTCTAACTCTCTATCACTCTCCCTTCCCCTCTGTAAAAAAAATCAATAAAATATATTAAAAAAAAAGAATGAATGCGAGCTCGGCTGGTACGGCTCAGGTGGTTGAGTGTCATCCCATACAACAGGAGGTCACTGGTTCAATTCCCAGTCAGGCACATGCCCAGGTTTCGGGCTTGATCCCTAGTAGGGGGCGTACATGAGGCAGTCAACCGATGTTTCTCTCTCTATAAAATAAATTTTTTTAAAAAGTGAAACTGCTGCCAGAAACAGGTATATATTTTCCCTAAAATGACTCGCCCCCATTCCATCAGATACTAATTTGGTCGAACATAACTGCTCTTCTCCTGTTTAGAATCAGAGGTGGAGAGCAGGTGATGGGAATGGATAGTGGTTCCCACACCTGGTTGCACATCAGAAGCAAGATGAAGAGGGAGAGCTTAAAAAAAAAAAATTTCTCAGACTCCCCTTTCTGACTATGAAATCAGAATCTTCAGGGATATTTTTTAAAGTAATTGAGTTGATTCCGATGCATCCACAATCTTTTGTGAAGCACTAGCATACACACCTCTTCCTGCTCTCTGTCCCCCTAAATGTCTCCCCATGTCCTTTAGTTTCTCTACCTTATTTTAAGTATCTGGGCTTTCACTTTATTAAATAAATCCAGCTTCTTAGAGAAAAAATAAAATAAAAAGGCAGCAAGAGCCTTAATGATTAACACAGAGTTATGTACAAAATTTATACTCAATAAATATTAAGTAAAAATGTCAAATGATCCAGGCCCAAGTTAACAGTGTCCAGACACAGGAGGGTTGGCAGGTGAGAAATACTGAATCTCAGAGTTCAGATTTTCTATCAGAATTCAACTCTCTCTGAAATCCTTTGGTCTTTTGGTTATCTACCTTTTGCTGATGGGTAGCTAAGTTTGTGATAGATACTATATACACCTATTTAGACAAAATTTGTGGAATGTAGGAGGTGAAGAAGAGGAAGGAACATGGAGACTATTAAGAGCAAAGACAGAACAATGTGAATTCCTACCTGATCACAGTTACCTAGTGAGCACATTTTGTGGGCTTAGAAGTTTCTTGATGTCAGTTCTGAAGGGGTTTCAAAGCACCTGCATAAGGTGCTTCTGCCATGGGGTGCCCCAGTGGTCAACACTGTGTATGTAATGTAAGAGAGCCAGCTCTGCAGCCAGGCGGCCTGGGTTTGAATCACAATTATAACCATCACAAATTGCCTTGCTTATGCAATTTATTTAACTTTGGAAAGCCTTAGTTTCCCTGTTTACAAAATGGGAATCCCTAACACCAACTACATGTCAAAGGGTATTATAGAACTGACTGAAAGAACACGTGGAAAACACTTAGCACTGACACATTACAGCGGCAATGTTTTATTATTAGTATTACCATTATTATTATAATTATTACATAAAGGACCCTTTAGTACAGAAAGCCACTACAGGTAGATGTATTCAAGGAGGCACACCTTGAGGAACTAAATATTATAACGAAATTCTAATGTGTGTCTGAAATGGCTATGAGACCAGCTTTCTGGATAGAATGCAGTACTTATGAGGTCACTGTGAGTGTACCAGTAAGCACTGCCAGGGTGGCCTGCTGGATCTGTAATTCTGCTCTGTACCTCGGAAAAGCATGGGCCTTCTCCCTTCCGTTCCAGGCACCCTAACATCAGTTTTTATTCTCGGTACAGTAGCTCCACTCACCAGCAGAGTTAAAAGCTGGGAAATCAAATGTCTTCAATACCTATAGGTATCGCTCCTTTATCACTTCTCTTGGCTTACTTCTTAGACTAAGAAGGTTAGAGCCATGGTACTGTTGAGTGCTATGTGAAACTTAGTCCCACAAATCTTGAATAGTCATTGACCGCTTTAAGGGTTTTTCTCTGCATCAAGCTTTCTATGGATGGCTCAACACAGATCCATCTCTATTATGAAAAACAACTCAATTTGATTTTCTGTTGAAAATCAAATACCACCACTCTGATTTTAAAAAGACACATAACACCCTAGCTGGTTTGGCTCAGTGGATAGAGCATTGGCCTGCTGACTGAAGGGTCCCAGGTTCGATTCCAGTCCAAAGCACATGCCTGGGTTGTGGGCTCAATCCCCAGTATGGGGCCATGCAGGAGGCAGCCAATCAATGATTCTCTCTCATCACTGATGTTTCTACCCCTCTCTCCCTTCCTCTCTGAAATGAGTTGAGTCCTCATAACTGCCCTGGGCTTCATAATTCACTTTCTAAACTGTCCCAAAGAGACATTTGAATGAGCTGAAACTACAGAGGGGCTGTGCGGCCAATTTCATGCAGGTACTTACAGATGTGCTGGCTGTAACCTGTGGGCTGGAGCTGGTGGATGCAGAGGTGTCTGATGAGGTGGAGAGCTGTCGCACCAAAGGACTGTGCGGTGAATGGTGGGAGGCTGCCAAGTAGCTCGAACTGCTCAAGTCTGTGTGATGCTTCAACACTGCAGAATCAACAGAAAAGAAGAATATGTGGCTACCTCTAACCAGCTCTACTTGAAAATCCTAGCAAAGGCTAGGAATTCCGGCAATACACAGTAAAGGCAAAATGCTTTCTAAGCCTGGAGGATAAAAAGGTGAAGCAAACTGGTAAGGGGCTGGGCAGAGGTTGCTGCAGCAGTAAGAAGTGGCCTGCATTTAGAAGCAGTAAGGTCCCTCTACTCTGCCTTCCTAGAGTGAAGGACAAAGCTGGGGGCAATTAAGAGAAGCGCAGGCTGCCCCAGAAAGCCCCGAGCAGGTGCAATGCAGGTAGAGGTGCCGGGCCTGGCCCTACCTTCACTTCTCTCAGATGAATGGTCTCGCAATCTCATTTTGCTGTGGTTTGGGTCATGCACGAGTGGTGGTGGGTTGGGCAAGCGCTCTGCTTTTGGCGCTGTCACTCGCTCCACCACAGGCACAGACCCCACATCGTCTAAGTGCTGCCTGTGGGTCCTGTCAGGCCGGGTTTGGTGATGGGACAGCTCTGAAGAGGGGAACAGAAAAAGAGCTGTGAAATATTTTCTCTTAATCTTATTTAAATTCCGAGCTCTTGAGTTCTCTCTAGGCCAATATAGACACCTGGGGCAGCAGGACAGTCCTCTGGGGCTGATGCTTCTAGCAAATAGCAAAATGGCTAGGGAGCCCAAAGGGTCCTCAACCAGAGAAATGTGACACCAGGCTACAGAAGAGAGCCTGTTCACAGATAGACCCAATGCTGTGCCACTGATGGCTGTTCACTGAGCATTCTGGGTCCATCTGAAAAAAATCCAAGACAAGTAGAAGTAGACTGTAAGCTGACTTTGTATAGTCAATTCCCAAACCCAACATACTGCTATAGCAAACCAGTAACGTGAGACTATAAAAGGAACAGAAAAATAACTAGAGGACTCCCTGGTCCTCTAAAACTTACTGGCTGTTGTTAAGAAGGAGTTGACCAACTTGTGCCTGTCTTTACGAGTTGGATCTGGCAGACTGCCTGGCATGGGTGTTCTGTGCTTAAGTGAAAATTTTTTGGGAGGTTTGATTTTGTCAAAAGGTTTATTCTGCCACTGTGATTTCAGCATGCTCTGGAAGTGCAGGCTTGTGGGAACATCTGCAAGAAACACAAAACACCTAAAGGTTAGTCCAAACACCTGGCCTACGGGCTCCTATCTCATGAAGTGAGGTGAGTTCACCAGTAACTCTGACTCTCGCAGTAGGCAAGATCTACATCACACCATTCTTTTGTTGTTTTTAATCTTCACCCCACAATATTTTTTCCATTGTATCTAGAGAGTGGAAAAGAGGGGGAGAGTGGGGACACATGGATGTGTAAGAGTCACATTGACTGGTTGCTTCCTGCATGTGCCCTAGGGCAAGGGATTGAACCCAAAACCCTTGGGTGCACAGGACAACGCCCCAACCAATTGAGCCACACCAGCCAGGGAAACATCACACCACGGACCACCGGTTGGCTACTGCTGATATAGAATATCTCTTTATCTGAACCTTACGAAGGTCATTCTCCTATTCACAAGCAAGTCACTTTGGCCTTTTTTATTCTTCAAGTTCAAAACCAAAATACACCCCAAACACCTTTTGTTAAATCGATGGAGTTTTCTGTTCATATTCTGATGTTTAACTTTATAGGTTTGAAAGACTGATAAACATCCTGTTTCTATTCTTCTAGAGCAGTGATGGCGAACCTTTTGAGCTCAGCATGCCAGCATTTTGAAAAACCCTAACTTAACTCTGGTGCCGTGTCACATATAGAAATTTTTTGATATTTGCAACCATAGTAAAACAAAGACTTATATTTTTGATATTTATTTTATATATTTAAATGCCATTTAACAAAGAAAAATCAACCAAAAAAATGAGTTCGCGTGTCACCTCTGACACGCGTGTCATAGGTTCGCCATCACTGTTCTATACCTTCATAGGCAATGGCATTAAAGTGCTATTATTAGAGAATAAAGATTGCAGATACTTGATCAGGTCAGTAACAAGAAAACAGAAATGATTACAAACATCTTAAGTTACTATTTCTGCAAACAAAATGAAAAGACCTTGACTACAGGCTCACCAGGGTCAATTCACTTGACGGTTTTGCTCATACTCTTCCACCATTTTCTCAAAACACACTTTCTTGGGGTGTTTTGCAATGCTCACTCCCTCCTCCTGCTGGCAAGTTGTGGTAGCCACCTATACAGCTAGTTGTCTTGGCAAGCTCTCTCAAAACACAGATCTTCATGGCCAGCAGGTGGTGCTCTTATTAAACCCAAACCTAACTAACATGGTTTTCCCCAAGGTTATATATCCTCTACATTTCAAGCTAAAGATTAACCAAGATTAAGTAAGGTGGTAAGGAAACAAGCCCCTCTTTCTGGAATACTAAAAAGTGATTACACCCTAATGCCTCCACATTCCTGCCTGGTTTACAGTTCCTCAAATTCTATCATCTCTAGCTACACTTAATGGGAGTGAATGAGGTCAAGAAGGGAGACAGAAATCTAGTATTACGAGCCTCCGTTGGTTCCTAGCCTCACAAACTACACAACTGGTTCTACTTAAAAATGAAGAGGTTGCAAAAAGGTGACCCTGATGCACGTCTGACCTACACAGCATTATTCTAGCTGCTAGTCTTCACTGTTATTCATTATTCTACACAATGATACACAGGGAATCTCAATACTTTAGGGGGAACTATTCACATAGGATGGTGCCCTGTGGACTTGTGGCCCTGCAAATCTTCTAGTTTACAAATAGATTGCATTCTGAATGTGGGAGTTGTTAGGACAAAGCAAAATTACCTGAATAAGAACAATATTAATATGGTATCTAGGACCCCAGGTCAACTCACAGAAAGTCTAATTTATCCATAGGCAAAAATGTCCATCCATCCAACTTGGTATAGTAAAAGATATATAAATATTCTCCTTTATATGAATTATCTTCCTATAAGGAGAATTTAATGACCATTTCTTGTTCAAACCCCAGTGTCATGGTTAGGAGCTCTGTGTGTATATAAGACAAGAGAGAAAAAGGGAGAAACAATAGAGGCAGGCAGGAAAATGATCTTTCCTTCTTTTCTTCCTCATTGCTACCTCGAGTTGCTTGGAATGGGATGGAGTGGGGAAGTATAAGGGCAGTGGTTAGATCTACAGATATGATGCAGCCAGAAGGACAGTTAATAGGGAACTATTAGCTATTCGATTCCAGTCAAGGGCACATGGAGGAGACAACTCAAAACTGTACATGGTAATACTGTTGCCAAAGGAATGCTCACCATGTTTATCAGTTGATATTCAATGAGTATGGAAGAGGCCTTATGGGAATCAGAATATAACTACCAGTATAGGCTTCAGACTTCTTTTTCAAATATGAGACTACACAATTCAACATGGTAAACCTGAGAGAGTAACTAATCCGAGAAATGTTCCTAAGTCTTCCTGGTGGCTTCATCTGCACCCAGAGTGTGGAACTGAGTAGAAACCTGACTTCTCTTAATAACCTGGCTGGGGAGGAACACAGAATAGAGAAAAATGAAGGTCAGGCATCAGATGACCTGAGTCTGAATTCTTCAGCCATCTAAAGTCTTTAGCCATTTAGCCTGAGATAAAACTACTACCTCTCCAAACCTGTTTCTTAACCTGGAAAGCTGAAAGCAACACCTTACAAGATTACTGTGAGAAGCAATTAAGGCAGGTTGTGGGAAAAGTGCTTTTTAAACCACAAAATGCTATACAAATAGCAGGTGTATGAGCAATAACCCAATGGCAAGAGAAGGTAGAAGTCAATGACCCTGGAATTTGAAGCAGAGGAAAATGCTTTAGTGTCTTCGATTCATTCTGTTTTAAGCTAATTTACAGCTCTACCGTTCCTGACCTAAACTCCTGCCTAGCTTACTATTCATATGCTCCAAGTTTTCTAAGCATTTCTACTCTTGCTAAAAGTAAATGGCAGCAAGAATATTATCCCATGTCCTTTCTTTAGTCAAAGAGAGTTTTGATAACAAGTCAGGGAGTAGTTACAGAATTTAGGTGGTTAAGAAAGAATTCAGCCCTAGCCGGTTCGGCTCAGTGAATAGAGCATCGGCCCACGGACTGAAGGGCCACGGGTTCGATTCTAGTCAAGGGCACATACCTCGATTGCAGGCTCGATCCCCAGCCCCGGTCGGTCAGGGCAGGTGCAGGAGGTAACCAATTGATGTGTCTCACATAAATGTGTCTAACATCAATGTTTCTCTCTCTCTCTCCCCCTTCCACTCTCTTTAAAAATCAATGGAAAAAAATGTCCTCGGATGAGGATTAACAAAATAAACAAAAGAATTGCATCATTTAAAGAACAGATATCAGTAATGATTTTTTAAAAAATGCTTTTACTGATTTTAGAGAAGAAGGGAGAGGCAGGGAGAGATGGAGAGAGAAAGAGAGAGACATCAATCAGTTGCCTCTCATATGCACCCTGACCAGGGATTGACCCCTCAACCTTTTGGTGCACGGGATGACACTCACCAACTGAGCCACACTGGCCAGGGCCTATTAATGATTGTGGTTTTTTAAAAAAATATATGTATTTTTATTGATTTAAGAGAAGAAAGGAGAGGGAGAGAGAGAGAGAGATAGAAACATCTATGATGAGAGAGAATCATTGAATGGCCGCCTCCCACACGCCCTCTACTGGGGACCAAGCCCGCAACCCCGGCAATGTGCCCTTGACTGGAATGGAACCTGGGACCCTTTACTCCGCAGGCCAAGAACTATCCACTGAGCCAAGCTAGCTAGGGCAATGACTGTTTTTATAAATAAAGTTTTATTATAACACAGCCACACCATTTGTTTATATATTGTCTATGGCTGCTTTTGTACTACTATGGCAGAGTTGTGAAGCTGCACAGACTAAACATAGTACGGCTCAAAAAATCCAAATTACTGAGCATCTGTCCCTTTAAGAAAAAGTTTACATACCACTCATGCTAAAACATTTTTTTTCTCCTACAAACAAGTAAACCTTACATCCCACATAATTCTCATTCCTCAGAGTCCTATTTCAGTTATCTTTTAACATATTCCTATCTCAATTACCCTCCTCGAAAAAAAGTTGCACAGAATATCTGTGAGGTGTTATAAAGGACAGAATAGGAAGAAAAACATGGTCCCTTAGCCTCAGGAAGCTTACAATTTAAGTAATGGAAAGTAAATTTAAAAACAGCCATAACATAACAGATAAAATACCAGTGATTTGAAAGGAAATGCTTATTATATCTTTAGGTTGGAGCCAGATCCTGAGATTATCTGAAAATAAATGAAATAATCCAGATTATGAAAGCACTGGATTCTTGCAGGTGATATCTAGAGCAGTGGTTTTAACATTTTTGCTCATGGACTTGTACCATATGAAATGCAATTAAAAAAAAAATAAAACATAAACTCAGAAATATTTTAATCGACACCTTGACATGGAAATGTATTTAGCTTAATTAGCTGAAGGAAAAATCTTTCTTTTAAACCTTAGTCAATCAGACTTTTAGATAGAATGAAGTCTAACTTTAGTCTCTTAATATTTACTCTAAGATGACAAACACAGAATCTACACAAAATAAGGTAACTCCATCTTCATTAATTTTTTTACTCCAATTCTTTTTTACTTGATTCCCACAGGATTCTCCTTCAGGAGCCATGAATTCTTGGAAATGGTCCCTTTGGTGTCCCTACTGCCTAAAGTTTTTATACTCTGGGGCAAGACCCACATTGAAACTTAATATGAAAAAACAAAACAGAAAAGAGACTCAATATGGGTAAGAGGAATAATTTTCTTTTGTGAAATGGGAGAAGAGCAATTATGACAAGGAAAACTGGCAAACACAGAAGCTTATCAGGTAGGTTAGTCTTAGAAAAATAGTACATGCTAACAATGAAGATCTATGCTCACGTACACCTTGGAAAGCTGTCATGTAACCACTCCCAGTAATACATACACACCCAATATGAAGACATTCTCTCAGAATAGTGCTGCCCACCCTATTTTACATAATGGGCACACAGGTAATACATTTTTAAAGATATACAGGGATATAACAGACCACTTTGCTTGTGGCTGGAGGCAACTGTCCTTAGCCCTGCCTAGTGCTGGGAGAAATCTTTCTCTTATAGCAAATCTGATGGATCTATTGCGTCCTATCTGTAAAATTCTGAGAAGACTGTTGACAGATAGCAATACAATCATAATATCTGAGTTGTACCAAGATCTTGGCTGACTTCCTTTCACTTTCAACCCTTTGAGTCTCATTTATTAGACTATATTCTGTGGCCTTTCTTACCATCTGGAAATGCCAGAACTGGGTGAACACAAGAGTCCAACTGGGAAAGGCGTTCCAACAGAGGGGCTTCGTAGTGGATTTCCGGAGGCATGGTGTTGGCATTGCTTGAGCCACACAGTGCACAGAAGGGATTCACATCACAGCCAGAGCGCATTGGGCTGTTGCGATAAACCTGCGAAGAGTCAGGCAAAAGTGACAATTGAGTGTCTGATAAAAACCCAGCTCCCCACTCGTTACACCAAAGATTTAAAAGGCTTTTTCTAGATACCTATATGACACCGATAACAAAAGTTTGATTAGTTTGTTAACACTTCCATTTCTCCAACACATGAACCTTCAAAGTAATTAAGTAAACTTGCTTCTTTGTCATGAAATCCAGGTTTTTGAAGCCCTAAATGCTTACCTAGGCATCAAACTTGTTATACTTCAAAGCTATTGAAACTGCTTTCTAAGAACACTTTACAAAACCTACATGTTTCTACCACTTTCATGGTTCTCAACCATCTGCTAAAGTGAATAGTGGACTCCCGATTCCCTGGTGGGACATGACTTGCTCTCTCCAGCAACTTCATCCACCTCAGAACCTTAATAACCAACAACAGCTGACATCTCTTCCTAAAAAGACTTTCAGGTGGTTTCAAATAAGGTGACAAGTTTTCCTGGACTACATGGAACTCATTAGCTACACTTTAGAACAGTGGTTCTCAACCTTGGCTGCACATTAGAATCACCTGGGAATCTTTTTAAAATCCTGATTTCTGGGCCTCATCCTCCGGAAAGTCTGTTTCTTTGTTACTAATGTTGTGGCCCCACCCCATAACAAAGAAACAGAATTTCCGGAGGATGAGGCCCAGAAATCAGGATTTTAAAAAGACTCCCAGGTGCTTCTAATGTGCAGCCAAGGTTGAGAACCACTGTTCTAAGCTGTTACTTACTGAAAATGAAGAAAAAACTTGCCTGTGGAATGGCACTATGAGAAGGGATGCTAGGAACAAGGGTAGTATCATAATAAAGACAGAAGAGTAGCTTCAAAAATCTACCAAAAATTCTGTAACAACTGCAAGAGCTAAATTTAGTTTTAGCACTGATATCACTTTAAAGCTGTTTATGTTTATGATCACGTATAGGAGAAAGATACATACATATATGCTCTTTATCAACATTCCTCAAATGCCTACTTTTTGCAACCACATAGATGGATGGCATGCAAAGAAGGTCCTGTGAAGGTTAGTTGTATGACCTTTGTTAAGTTATCTATATAAAAGCCTAATGTGCAAATTGTCACCACAGGAGTTCGACCAGGAGTTTGATCGCTCACTATAACGTGTGCTGACCAACAGAGGGTGGCGTGGAACGAAGGTAGGCCCCAGCCGGCAGCCAGGGAAGGGAGGCCCCATCCAGCAGCCAGACGGCCCAGATCGGCCCCGATCACCAGCCAGGCCTCGAGACCCTACCCGTTTGGGCCTCTAGTCTGTTAATAAAGGTCCAGCAATGTCAATTTCATGGATTGTGAGAAAGGGCTGTCCTTGTGCACTGCAGATAAGTAGCAGCATTCCTGGCCTCTGCCCCTGGTGCAAGTAGCACTCTCCTTCTTCCCCCTTTGTGACAATCAAAAATGAATACAGACACTGCCAAATGTTTCCTGGGAAAGCAAAATTATTGAGAACCACAAAGCTCAAATTATGGTCAGGCCGCCTAGAAAAATTCAAAGTGTGGGTTCCTATTAAATATTAATAGTGAAAAATAAGAAAGCTCTCAAGACTACTGCAGCCAAGGCAAAAGGACTCAAGAGCAAGCCTGGAGAAGCTTCTACTAATCAAAGATGACAATCTGAACATCAAAAAAATTTCGATGCCTTGAAATAAGCCAAGTAAGTTTAAACCAATGACTTCATAATCTATACACATCCCCCTCCTCCATCAAAGATTTCACTGATTGCTCTTAGAAGATAGTAGGAAACCAACTTGTTATTTTGAAAACTAGTGGACAAAAGGAAACAAACACGAATCATGCCCTTTTCTGTATAAATTATGACTTTGCTTAAACCAACATTGCAAAAGTTATTTTGTTTGTATAGATATAGCCTAGCTAACAAACGAAACAGAAATTAAACAAGTAGAATACCCCTAATTCTTCAACTCCTAATATAATAATAGGTGTAGGCAATGACCACTAGAGGCTGAGAAGAGAGACAAGACATTATGTGTCTTCTGATGCAAATTCTCAAGATGCCTTTTTTTTCCTTGACAAAGCTCAAGATGAAATTTGTTCAAGCCTCTATATTCAACTAACAGTTTTCAGGAAATGCAGCAGAGGAACACCACTGACTTTCAATGAAGTAAAAATTATGTAATTAATGAATGGAAATATGAATATGTGATAAAATGTGGTAAAATGTTACTGCAGGTAAATATACTGTAAAGTCATTCAACTTTACCATGTTTAAATAATCCTATCTTATAATAGAGAAACATGGTAATTAGCCGTACCTCCGCTACCCTTCCCATTGGCTAATCAGCGAGATATGCAAATTAACTGCCAACCAAGATGGCGGCCAGCAGCCAGGCAGCTTGAAGTGAACAGAAGGCTTGCTTGCATCAGTGACGGAGGAAGCCAATGTTCCCTGCCTGCCTTGCTGGCCTCTGAGCTTGCACTCTAAGAAACAATGTTACAAATATAGAAGCTAAACAAAACCCCAGAAACCTGCTTTCAGTCAGCCGGGATCTCAGAACTGGAGTTGAAACAGTGTTTCGATTATAGAACCCAAACAAACCAGATACCTGCTTTCAGCAGCCGAGGTCTCAGAGCTGCAGCCGAGCCTCAGAGAGAAAGCCGGCTC
>NW_005354174.1:3458514-3459110 GCF_000412655.1 Myotis brandtii
GCCGCAACCTCCCCATCGACCCTGCCTTGAGTGTGACAGGGGGCGGTGCCCCAACCCCCCAATTGGCCCTACCCTGAGCGTGACTGAGGGTGGCATCGCAACCTCCCGATCCGCCCTGCTCTGAGCCCAACCAGGGGCTGCTTCTAGGGATTGGGCCTGCCCTCTGCCACCTGGAAGCAGGCCTAAGCCAGCAGGTCGTTATCTCCCGAGGGGTCCCAGACTACGAGAGGGCACAGGCCGGGCTGAGGGACACCCCTCCCCACCAGTGCACAAATTTTTGTGCACCGGGCCTCTAGTATCATAATAAAATTTTGGAAAAGAAAACAATACCGCCACAAGACTACTTCCAGCCATTAAGGAGTAACAGTGACCAGACTAAAAAAACAAAAAAGTATATCCTAGAAAACCAGATGGTGGAATAGGTAAACACTGGAAATTGCTGCCTCACACAACCACTTCAAAAATACAACTAAAAGACAAAACTGACATCATCCAGAACCACAGGAAGGCTGGCTGAGTGAAAATTCTACAACTAGAAGGAAAGAGAAAAGCACACTGAGACTCAGAGGAGGTGCAGAAGTAAAGTGCAGAGGTAC
>NW_005354174.1:3460420-3465355 GCF_000412655.1 Myotis brandtii
AGAACTGAACAGTGCTATTCATTAGGCATGGTGTCAGATTCCTCGAATCACCTTGCAACATCTCGTGGAGTTAATGCCAAGAAGAATCGCCGCAGTATTGAAGGCAAAAGGTGGCCCAACGAAGTGCTTATGGGGTGGTCATAATAATCTGGCCACTCAGAGTGTGAGTGAGTGTGTGTGTGTGTGTGTGTGTGTGTGTGTGTGTATCCCACGTTCAAAGGCTGTTAAATTGCGTTGTTTACCCAATATCTTCAGAAAAAAATCACTCCTACTGTTGTGGTGAACAACCTGCTTCCCTATTTAGAATGGTCTGGCCCCCTAGCAACTTCAGCGCAAAATTATAGCTAATTTGCCTACAAACGTCAGGTGATCATAATAATCTGGCCACTCAGTGTATATGTATATGTATATATATGTTTTTATTGATTTCAGAGAGGAACGGAGAGGTAGAGAGAGTTAGAAACATCAATGATGAGAGAGAATCACTGATCGGCTGCCTCCTATACACCCCCACTGGGGATGGAGCCTACAACCCAGGCATGTGCCTTGACTGGAAATCGAACTGTGACCTCCTAGTTCATAGGTCAACGCTCAACCACTGAGCCATGCGGATCGTGCAACAGTGATCAGATTTATCCCACAACCATAAACTAGAAAACTGGACAACATATAGCTTACAACTGAGAAACACATGAAGCAGCTTCTGTGATAGCCCCAGCTTTTTGCCTGGAGATACACTGCAGACTGCACAGCAGGTAGAGGGGATCTAAGCAGAGTACAGTCGTTTCATGGAATTGAGGAAACAAACCTCCAGAGGTGAAGTTTAGAAGATCAGGTGATCGGAAATTGTGAAGCAGAATTCTCCAGAAAAGGGAGCCATATAGAAATCTTCATGACATACTCTTAAGCAGCGGTTCTCAACCTGTGGGTCGCGACCCCTTTGGGGGTCGAACAACCCTTTCACAGGGGTCGCTTAAGGCCATCGAAAAATACATATATAATTACATATTGTTTTTGTGATTAATCACTATGCTTTAATTATGTTCAATTTGTAACAATGAAAATACATCCTGCATATCAGATATTTACATTACGATTCATAACAGTAGCAAAATTACAGTTATGAAGTAGCAACGAAAATAATTTTATGGTTGGGGGTCACCACAACATGAGGAACTATATTAAAGGGTTGTGGCATTAGCAAGGTTGAGAACCACTGCTCTTAAGTGTTCACTCAATCTGAAGCCCACATACAGGGTGAAACTCCACCAGGTAAGGCAAAGAACAAATGAAGAGCTGTGAACTGAACGATTCTCAGAGTTCACACAGGTGGGAGGCTTTTGAATTTTGACCAGCCAAGTGGCATAACGCATTCAAGAAAGACCCCAGAAGATCCCTATTTATTAGTGGACTTAACTATTAAATAAACTACTCTACACCACCCCCCAGCGAAGAAAAAACTGTATCTCAAGGAACTTACCAACAAAACAAAGCCTCTTTAAAGGAAGATAACACAATCCACATATGTCAAAAAATAAAATTAAATGCCCACCATCCAATAAAACATTGTAGATATACCAAGAGGCAAGAAAGTTACACTATAGGGATACAATCTGAAAAAAAGCAAGCCACAGATATGAAGGGATAAATGAGTTTTCACAACAAATAAATTATGAGGATAAGGGGTAGTTTACAGTAAATCAGAACTCTGAGAATAACTAGTAAGGCCAGAGTTTAAAAGGACAAAACAAAAACTTTAAGCTATTAAGAGAAATGCTAAAACAATGACAATATTGAGCAGACAAGACGCAGAGAGGGAAGAACCACTGAAGTGTAGAGGTACTTCTTCTTGAGAACAATGGGTGATTTTAGAAAAGATGCTTAGAATTTGGTTGCCTTGATAGAGGGCCACTTCTAGGGGCAGAGAAATGAGTAGAGCTTTTGATGGTTCTATAAAAGGGCAGAAGAGAGAACATTAGACACTTAAAGTGCCAAATTCCCAATATGACACGTCAGGTACTCACCCTTCCAAGGAATTTAGCAAATTCTGAAGCTGTGATGGGTTAGGAACTAAGTAGAAAGCCTCTGAAAAATAGAGAGGAGGTTTGAGGCAGTCTCACTCTGCTGAGGAAACTAGAATTAGAGTTCAGGGACAGGACACTGGTCAACATACCAGGCATTTTCAGATGGGGGTTAAGAAACAAGGCTATGCCCTAAGAATGGACCAGAGAGGGACAAAGCCTCATGAAATTTGTAACCCAGGTGCAACTCAGTTCAGTCCCAACTTGCACACAAAAGTGTTCAGCCCCCCTTTATATATGCCTAGAAAAAAAGTGGATCTGCACCGGAGAGTACCGAAGAAGCCAAACCTCTTAAAAACAGTATCTTACATTGACTGAAAACAACACAGAAAGAGAGTGCCCAGTGATCCAGACTTTGGAGTCAGCTGACAAAGTTGTAAATATAAATGATTAATATGTTCAGGAAAAAATGGGAAAGAAAAATGAAAAGACTCAGAAAGACTGTGTGTGTGTGTGTGTGTGTGTGTGTAAATGAATAAAATGGAAACTTAATAACTCAATAAATTTCACATGAAGTACAAAAGAAGAGAGAATAAGAGAACTGGCAGATAGTTTAATAGGAACTAGAGAAATTAAGAAACAGAGGGAGGAAAAAAACCACAGTAAAATACAGAATAGAATGTAAAGGGCTTGCAGGACACTGTGACAAAGCCCAATGTACCTGTTGTTGGCAACCCAAACAGAGAAGACAGAATGGGGGGAAAGTAGTCTTTGAAGAGATAATGGCCCAATTTGTGCTAAAACTGATTAAAGACACAAATCCACAGACTTAAACTGCAAAACCCAAGCAGAACAGAAATGCAAAGAAAAATCACATCTAAGCATATCATAAAAGTGTTTAAACCACAAGGAAAAAAAGAGATAAAGGGGAAACCTATAAAATTATATTTAAAAGACTCACTTGAATGTATGGACCATATCTGAATCTTGATTCAAACAACCATATCTGAATCTTGATTCAAACAAACTGTAAAAATCATTTTAAGAGAATCTTGGCAATCCTATATAATAAAAGGCTAATATGCAAATCAACTGAAAGGTGGAATGACCGGTCACTATGACGTGCACTGACCACCAAGGGGCAGATGCTTAACACAGGAGCTGCCCCCTGGTGGTCAGTGCGCTCCTGCAGGAGAGCACCACTCAGCCAGAAGCCCTGAGCCGGGCTCAAAGCTGGAGAGCACAGCAGCAGTGGTGGCAGGAGCCTCCTCCACCTCCTTAATGACTGCTGGGTTAGGCTCGCTGGGGGAGCAGGCCTAAGCCAGCAGTCGGACATCCCCTGAGGGCTCCCGGACTGCAAGAGGGCACAGGCCAGGCTGAGGGAGCCCCCACCCCTGAGTGCACGAATTTTGTGCACTGGGCCTCTAGTCTGAGAATAGAAGTCTCTAATAACAATAGAAAATCACTGTTAAAACTAAAAGTGTTACTGGTGGCAATAATCACCCACAACGCTGGATTTGGTACTACCTGATTTAATCTTAATATAATCTCAACTTGCAATATACAGAACTAACAATAGCAGACTCTTACTTTTTAGAAACTAGATCCCCAAGGAATTAGCTTATGATGCAATCAAAGGAACTAAGATGACAATGGAAAAGGGAAAGATTTTGAAATTTGTGCCCAAATTCTCATGGCTCACCTGATACATAACATTGAAAAATAAACTGTGGAATGGTTAAACAAACTGTGGCATCACTTCATTTGCAGCATCTAAAATGCCAAGTACTGTGCCGGTTTGGCTCAGTGGATAGAGCATTGGCCTGCAGACTGAAGGGTCCCAGGTTCAAATCCAGTCAAGGGCACATGCCCAGGTTGAGGGCTCAATCCCCAGTAGGGAGCATGCAGGAGGTAGCCAATCAATGATCCTCTTTCTCATCATTGATGTTTCTATCTCTCTCTCACTTCCTCTCTGAAATTAATAAAAATATATTTCAAAAAATAAAAATTAAAATACCAAGTACTGATATTAAAAAATATGTATATGCAACTCAAAAATCTAAAGTACATACACGCAGCAATGAAAACAAATGTAAGTTTATAAAATATTGATAGGAAATGTGCAATCATTTGATCTTATTAGTTTATTTTTCTATAAAATTAGACTATATTTGAACTTAAAATGGGATCAATAACTAAGTCAATGTTGCAAGTATATCATATCTACACTAATAAAAGAGAAACATGGTAATTGGTGTACGACCGCTACCCTTTTCATTGGCTAATCAGTGAGTATATGCAAATTAACTGTCAGCCAAGATGGCGGCCGGCAGCCAGGCACTGAAGCGAGCAGGAGGCTTGCTTGCTGCAGACTCCAACGTTCGCCGCCTAACTTGCCAGCCTCTCAGCTGCAAACCACCAGACAGCCGGACTGAAACCCAGCCGGACCAAAACATTGTATCCATGTTTTCAGCAGCGAGGCCTCAGAGCTAAAGCTGGCCCACCAGAAAAAAAAAAGAGAGAAGAAAACAAGGAGCAGTTGGAAGCTTTACTCACTTGCCAGCTGGAAAACAGCCCTCAGCCCCTCACCCAGACAGGCCAGGTACCCCAGTGGGGACCCCCACCCTGATCCAGGACACCCTTCAGGGCAAACCAGCCAGCCCATATCCATGCACCAGGCCCCTATCCTATATAGTAAAAGGGTAATAGGCCTCCCAGCACCGGGATCAGCGGAGCAGCGAGGCTCCCGGCACCGGGATCAGCGTGACAGGGGGCAGCGCCCAAACCCCCTGATCGCCCTGCGACTGTGTGTGTGACAGGGTGCGGCGTCCCAACCCCCTGATTGGCCCTGCTCTGTGTGTGACAGGGTGTGGTGCCCCAACCCCCCCCCCCCCCCCCCCCCGCCCCCCCCCCC
>NW_005354174.1:3467364-3468457 GCF_000412655.1 Myotis brandtii
CAGGCCGGGCTGGGGGCCCCCCCTCCCCCCCGAGTGCACAAATTTTTGTGCCCCGGGCCTCTAGTTTACTTTATAATATTTTAAAATATCTGCATGTAGTCATAATTTAAGAATGAGATATTAAGAAGTGAAAAATGTTGATAGGTAAAGGTTTCATTTTTAAACTTCTTATTTCAGTATTGCCAAGTGTACAAATATCACCTACAAAGATTACACAGTAGAAAGCAGGTGTCCTAAAATGTTTCTCTTGGAATTCTACTAATTCATGACCATGTTTAATCAGTATTACTTTACAAAGGTTCCCTTGTCAAATAAGTTAGGGAAACAAAGCATTTCTTCTTTTTAACAAAAGACTTTTAGGTCTTTAACATCTTCTATGAATCTTTGAAGTACTCTCCAAATTGATTCACCCATCATACCTCACGAAAGTGTTTGATGTCCTGAAGGATCTTTATGCTTGTCACTACACTTTACCCTTGAACAACACGAGTATGAACTGCGTGGGTCCATTTACATGCAATTTTTTTCAATAATACAGTAAATATATTTTCTCTTTCTTATGATTTTCTTTTTCTCTGGCTTAGTTTATTGTAAGAATATATAATACATATAACATACAAACTATGTTAATCAACTGTTTATGTTATTGGTAAGGCTTCCAATCAACAAGCATGTACCTTGGTTGCAGGCTCCTCCCTGGCCGGGGTCCTGTTTAGGGTGCATGCAGGAGGCAACCAATCAATGTGTTTCTTTCACATCGATGTTTCTCTGTCTTTCCCTCTCTCTAAAAATCAATGTAGAAATGTCCTCGGGTGAGGAAAAAAAAAAGAAAAGAAAAAAGAAGTGGGGGAGCGGGTTGAGGAAATAAGAGAAATATTAAACTTACACTAGTGGATATTAAAGTCCTGGAGATCTAATACAGAGTATAGTGATTATAGATAATACAAATGTATTTTAAAATATCAAATGTGATAAGAGACTAGATTTAAAAAAATATATATATTTCTTTATTGGTTTCAGAGAGGAAGGGAGAAGGAGAGAGAGATAGAAACATCAATGATGAGAGAGAATCATTGATCGGCTGCCTCCTGCA
>NW_005354174.1:3468536-3471337 GCF_000412655.1 Myotis brandtii
GATGCTCTATCCACTGAGCCAAGCCGGCTAGGGCAAGACTAGATTTTTTTTTTAATCCTTGATTTTTAGAGAGAGTGGAAGAGAGAGGGAAAGACAGAGAGAAACATCAATGTGAGAGAAACACATCGATTGGTTGCCTCCTACACAAGACCTGACCAGGGCATGCGGTGGGGAGGTGCCTGCAACCGAGGTAGGTGCACTTGACCTGAATCAAACCCGGGACTGACGTTCTATCCACTGAGTCAAACCAGCTAGGATGAGACTAGATCTTAAGTATTCTTCTTTCATTGTTTCATCACAAAAAGGAAATGATAATTATGTGACACGATAGAGGTGTTAGACAACAGCAATCATGCTGCAATATAAATATCAAATCAACATGTTGTATACCTTAAACTTACACAATGTCACATATCAAATATATTTCAAAAACAAACAGAAAGCAGATCAAAGAATACAGACGATAGGAATACAATTTTAATAAGCCCAAGATATGAGTTAAATTTAAAACCCAAAGTCAACGAACAGGATATGAATATACCCACACCCAAACAGTGTCTTTCTTAAGGAAATGTGTACTACTAATGAAAGCTGAACTAGCCGTGGCTGGGTGGCTCCGGTGGCTGGAGCATCATCCTATACCCCAAAGGGCTTCAGGTTCAATTCCAGGTCAGGGCACATACTTAGGTTGTGGGTTTAATTCCCAGTTGAGGCACATATGGGAGGCAACGAATATCTCTGTCTCTCTCTCATCAATGGAAATGTGTCCTCAAGTGAGGATTAAAAAACAAACAAACAAACAAAAAAACCACAAAAAAACTGAACTTAAACCAAATATACCAACACAGAGATTTTTCTTTAAAATCATCTGAGGATATTTTCCCATTGATTTTTAGAGAGAGTAGTGGGGGGGGGGGGGGGGAGGGGGGGAGGGAGGAGAAGATTGGTTGCCTACCACATGCACCTGACCAGGGCCGGGGATCAAGCAACAGAGGTTCATACCCTTGACGAGAATATAACCTGGGACCCACTGAGCCAAACCAGCTAGGACAACACAGAGATCTTGAAAAACAGTGAATCCTATATAATAAAAGCCTAATATGCTAAGTGTCCGGTCATCCATTCAACCAATCAAAGTGTAATATGCCAATGATATGCTAAGGCCACTCAACTGCTCACTATGACATGCACTGACCGCCAGGGGGCAGATGCTGCAGCTGGTAGGTTAGCTTGCTGCTGGGGTCTGGCCTATCAGGACTAAGCAAGACAGGCCAGATACACCCTGTTGCCCTCCCATGGTCTCTGCCCGGCTGGCCAGCCTCCCGTGTCCCTCGCTGGCCCCAATCGTGCACCAGTGGAGTCCCTCAGTCTGGCCTGCACCCTCTCACAATCTGGGACCCCTTGGTGAATGTCGAAGAGCCGATTTCAACCTCATCCTGCAGGCCAGGCCGAGGGACCCCACTGCTGCATGAATTCGTGCACCAGGCCTCTACTTAAAAAACAAACAAACAAAAAACAACCCACCAACCAAGTAGCAGAGTATGTACACCATGACAACATATATATATACATTTTTGTACAAACATTAAATGAAACAATACTGCATTCTGCTCATTGATACATGTAGTACAAATAAGAATCTGAACTGGGAGTATACATATCAAATTCATGATAGTTGAGGCAGGGAGTAGGCTAGAAGGGGTCAATGGAGGAAAAAGAGGGACATACGTAATACTTTCAACAATAAGGATTTTAAAAAATAGATATAAACATAATTCAGGGGGGAATGGGGGGGATAAGGACATATATGTAATACCTTATTCAATAAAGAAAAAAAAAGATACGCACACAAACACAAAAAAATTCAGATAGTGGTTGCCTATGGGGAAGAAAGCAGGTGAAGGAGATAACAGAAAATAAAAGGAACACTGTTTATCTGTATTTTTCTTATAACTATTAAAAAAATACATAAAGTGAAAAAAAGTCAAGATATTAACTTTTAAGGTAGTATGTACATAGATGTCTGTTACTTCATTTTTTTATACTTCACAGAATTAAAATAATTAGGGGAGGAGACAGGTAAACCTAGTTAAGCTTTTCCTTATACAGGGACCTGAAGTTCTTCACACAATAAATTCAATGGTACACAACACAAGAGTCCCAGGAAACAGTCAAAGGGAGTAAAGGAAGTCCAACTATTTTAGAGCAAACACAAGAATTGAATTGGGAATAGCACCTATCAACCCATCTTCCATATTTAAAATTGAGAAAATGAACCAACTACCATGTAGCAGGGACAAGGAACAACATACAAAGGCCAGTATAGTGAGTAGAATAGTGTCTCCTCTCCAGACCCTGCCCCAAAATCCATGCCCACCCAGAACCACAGAATGTGGCCTTATTTGTAAACTAGAGGCCCGATGCACAAAATTCGTGCAAGTCTAGGCCTTCCTTCCCCCGGCTGCCGGCAGGCACCTGGGACCCAGGCTTCCCTCCAATCGTCAGCAGGCACCCGGATGCCGGGCTTCCCTCACGCCCCCGGCTTCGTCCGGAAGGTCGTCCGGTCTAATTAGCACATTACGCTTTTATTATTATTATTATTATTATTATTATTATAGACTAGAGGCCTGATGTACGAATGCATGCACGGCCGAGGGAGATTGGCCGGCTGGCCCCGCCACCCCCTGGTTGAACTCTGGGTGGAACTTCCAGTAGAAATCCTGGTTGAGGGGACAATTTGCATATTAGGCTTTTATTATATAGGACTAGAGGCCCGGTGCACAAAAATTTGTGCACTCGGG
>NW_005354174.1:3472592-3476563 GCF_000412655.1 Myotis brandtii
AGGCGGGGAACGTTGGAGTCTGCAGCAAGCAAGCCTCCCTGCTCGCTTCAGTGCCTGGCTGCCGGCTGCCATCTTGGCTGACAGTTAATTTGCATATACTCACTGATTAGCCAATGAAAAGGGTAGCGGTCGTATGCCAATTACCATGTTTCTCTTTTATTAGTGTAGATTATATAGGATTGGGTTTGTGCAGATGTAGTTACATAGAAAGTAATAGTAGATTAGGGTGGGACTCAAATCCAAGGATTGGTGTCCTTATAAGACCATGTGAAAATGCAGGAAGCAGAGATACAGACACAGAGTAAGATGATCATGTGAAGACAGAGGCAGAGATAGAAGTTATGCTGCCACAAGGAAAGGAATGCTTCTAAGAATTGCTGGCAACCACTAGAAGCAGGAAGTGGCAAGAAAGAATTTTCCTAGAGCCTTCAGAGGCAGCAAGGATTGACACTTTGATTTCAGACTTGTAGCCTCCATAATTGTGATAGGAAACTAATAGTGAGTTACTAAATTTTTCTAGTGATAAACAAAGTCTGGATAGATCAAGTTACTTTTAAAAAATGATGAAAGAAAGAAAAATTCACGAGTAGAATACTGCAGAACAAAGGAAAAGAAAGCAAATCTGAGAAATTCAGAAAGAATATACATATCTCTGAAAAACTATTAAAAAATTTGGTCAAACAATTAGTGAAACTTTTGGCATCTCCAACAGAGTACGGTAAAAGACAACATAGCCTTTATTATATAGTAACAGGGAAAGCACAAAGGGCAATAAGTGACATAAAAAGGAAATATAAAATCTGAAAAGAAAAAAAAAAGAAAATCTTAACCTATTGTAGCAGAAATAGAATCTATCTAAGAGCAACTATAGATCAGAACTGGTGATAAAGGAAATTAAAATAGGAAACAGGCAACAAACTTGTCTTTTTCCTTTACGTTATATGAGAACCAAAGAAAACAATCAGAGAAAAGTTAACAGTTAACATCTGAATACTCATTATGTGCAGCCAAACTGTGCCAATTACTTCCCTTATCTATAATAATAAAAGCATAAAATGCTAATTAGACCGGACTTCCAGACGACATTCCCTACGAAGCTGGGGCTGTGAGGGCAGAGGCAAGCCGCTGCAACTGCGAGGGCCGAGCCCCTTGCACGAATTTCGTGCATCAGGCCTCTGGTCTAATTTAATGATCACAATAATGTAGAGTAGGTAGTAAGAGCTAGATAAAAATAATAGAAAAATAACATAGATAATTGGTTACTTAGAGAGGCAACTACAAATTTAAGGGAATCAAAACCCAAAGCTATTATAGAAGAAACCTAGACAGAGCTATATTTTGCAATGATGGAAATGTCTATATTTGTGCAACTAAATATGGTAGCTTATAGTCACATGCGACTACTGAACCCTGGAAATGTGTCTGGGTGCCATAAGGTACTGAATTTTTAAACTTAATTTTAAAAAGCATCATGTGGGGCCCTAACCGGTTTGGCTCAGTGGATAGAGCGTACTGAAAGGTCCCAGGTTCAATTCTGGTCAAGGGCATGTACCTTGGTTGCAGGCACATCCCCAGTAGGGGGTGTGCAGGAGGCAGCTGGTAGATGTTTCTAACTTTCTATCCCTCTCCCTTCCTCTCTGTAAAAAAAAAAAAAAAATCAATAAAATATATTAAAAAGCTACACGTGGGTAGTGGCTATCATATTGGGCACCACAGAACAGAATCAATTATCAATACAAAGGAATAAAAGTAGATTGACACCAGTCTAATTCTATGCCAAAACAGAATAAACAACTGCTCTTTTCCCCCACCAAAAGAAAGCGGAACAGGGTTTTCAGGGACAAAGGTTATGGTCTGAAAACTTGAAACATGATGAAATTATTGCTCTAATCACTGAAAAATTAAAAATCCAAATTAGGAACTCAATAAATGGGCACATGAAGGTATAAAAAAGACTGCCAGTAAATAATAAAGTATTACAGTAAAAATAAGCCTTTAAATCTAGTTTCAAAACTGAATATAAAATTAAAACTATTCTCTATTTATATTTAATAAAACAGAGTTTCTTAAGACATTAAAAAGAAACACCTAAATCTTCTTCTATGATGTTTCAAAAAACACACAGAATACAAAATCCTAAAAGTAAATGAATGAGAAAAAAGCATATACTGTATAACATTAATATAAAGAAAAGTTGAATGTAAGACAAAAACAACTACTGGAAAAAGAAGCTGCAACTATGAGGATATAATTATATAGAACTTTATACTAGACAACAATGAAAATTAAAAAAAAAAAAACCCACATAATGGACTATAAATATTAGCAGAAACTACTAAAACATTTTGACCAAAATGCTATACTATACACTTGATCTTAGCCAAAAGGCCAAGAAGAGATTGACCAAAATGCTATAAAAATTAGTAACTAATAACAAAAGATTTAAAAAGAAAAACTAACCATTTGGAATTTGGAAACTCAATTCTTAACTCTTGAGAAAATAACTAAAAAACTCAAAGGCAATCTACAAATAGCAAAAGGAACACTTGCCACATCAAAGGCTGTGGAATGACATCCAAAGCTACCCTCAGAAGAAAATTTAAAAAGTTAAATGTTTTTATTATTATAAAAGAAAGAACAGAAAAATTAACTAAGCCATCTGAATAAAGGCAAAAAAGGGAGGGGGAGTGAGAAGACTACAGGAAGAAGGAATTAACAGCAAAGAACTGGTCTTTGAAATAACTATTAAAATAGAAAAACTGCTAAAAAGGTTAATCAATCAAGAAAGAAAGAAGACTAAATATAAGACTAAGAAATGGATATAAACACTGATACATAATTCTTAACAATTAAGAATGCTTTCTATAAAATTCTCTATGTGTAAATTTGAAAAGATCTAAAAATGTAAGGCTATATTCATCATTCTCTGTTAATCACAAAATATAAGTTCAAAGCATTACAAATTCTTTTGTCTTGAGGACAGTTCATTAGAGCTTGTACTTTTATTTATTTAATCTCAATTTTTCAAATTGTATGGTGCATATATAAAACACTCACAAAAGTTTAGAGGTTTGTGTCCTAAGCACTGGGTGACTTCTGAGTATTCTAAGTAGCTTTAATTCCTAAGGAACTACAATTTTCCACATGGCACTCTTTCTTCTTCCCAAAAGATTAGTACTGCAAGGTTGGGCCTCCAAAGTCTATCACAGGAATACCCTATCAAAAAAGAACACATCCCACTTGATATGAAATTATTCACTTTTAATACAAACTCATAATTATTTTGGTTCTTTAGTCCTCAACCACAAATATCATGGCACTAGGCCTTAAGAGAATGTCCTATATGACTTCAAGTGTGATGTAAGAGGAAAAAGTGGAGGCCCACTGGTAATTCTATAGAAGCTAACTTGAAAATTTATCCCAAAGCAATCTTCCTATATAATTATACTCTTCCAACAGACTATAAAATATTAAAATCATGCCAGAACATTGCCACACCATTTGATAAGAAATGCTATTTTTAAAAAATTAAAAAGTGCTAAGTCCAACCCCAAAATTTCAAGGCATATTATTTTTTCTTTTTAAAATACCATCTGTAATATGATTTACCCAATTTATAAAAGCATTCCACTTGACAAAATAAAAAGCAACCCAACACTGGTCCCAGATTTATTTTTAAAATTTGTTTGATCTAAAATCTCACTATCTAGAAACTAATCCTATCTAATAAAAGAGAAACATGGTAATTAGCCGTACATCCGCTACCCTACCCATTAGCTAATCAGGGCGATATGCAAATTAACTGCCAGCCAAGATGGCGGCCGGCAGCCATGCACTGAAGCGAACAGGGAGGCTTGCTTGCTCCAGTGACAGCAGACTCCAACGTTCCCCGCCTGACTTGCCGGCCTCTCAGCTGCAACTCTAAGCAACTATGTTGCAAATATAGAAGCTAAACAAAACCCCAGAAACCT
>NW_005354174.1:3478035-3503861 GCF_000412655.1 Myotis brandtii
GTTTATTTTGAATTTATATTAGTTCACACAAACACTCCATCCATGCTTTTGTTCCAGCCCTCCGGTCCAGTTTAAGAACCCATTGTGGCCCTCGAGTCAAAAAGTTTGCCCACCCCTAGGGACCCCCTCTCCCATCCCTCGAGTGCACAAATTTTTGTGCACCGGGCCTCTAGTGTTTTATATTGTCATAAACATCCACCTTACAGAAGCAGCAGGGCACAAAATAAACATGACATATATTATAAAAACTTCCCACTTGAATATTTCTTTACTGGCTTAGCTAATTCACTAACATCTAACATACTAACTAGACCAGGGGTGGGCAAACTTTTTGACTCGAGGGCCACAATGGGTTCTTAAACTGGACCGGAGGGCTGGAACAAAAGCATGGATGGAGTGTTTGTGTGAACTAATATAAATTCAAAGTAAACATCATTACATAAAAGGGTATGGTCTTTTTTTTTTTAGTTTTATTCATTTCAAACGGGCCGGATCCGGCCCGCGGGCCGTAGTTTGCCCACAGCTGAACTAGACCCTTAAAGTGAAGAATATAAGTAGCAATATAGACAAGTTATAATGATCAGCCCTTATATTACAATGAAATCATGATATAGGGAAATAACCCAAATCTAACACCTAAAGATGACAGAAGGCAAGATGCTTGCTCAATAGCAAATATCACTGATACTGGTAAATAACCAAGATAGAGAGAATGGCCTTTATTTCCGACTATGGCCAGTATTTCTGCTATAACCAGCAAATGGTTTATTTTCCAAACTCAATTTATTTCTTTGATTTATTTTCCATGCAGCTTATTTTTACATATACCGGGATGATTGTTTTATTTATTTTACTTACTTATTAATCCTCACACAAGGATATGTTTATTGATTTGAGAGAGGGAGGAAGAGAGGAAGAGAGGGGTAAGGGAGGGAAAGAGGGAGAGAGAAACATCAATGTGAGAAACATTAATCAGTTGCAGCAGATTCAGATGAACCTGCAATCTACTTATGTGCACTGACCGGGAATCAAATCCACAAGCTTTTGGTGTATGGGACGAACAGGACGATGCTCCAATCAACTGAGCCACCTGGCCAGGACAGGATGAATGTTTTAGAAATTGGTATTGGAATCAAAGGGTCTTTAGTATGCTCTGTGCGTCTCTTCCTTGCCTCAACTGTTTTTTAAAAATGTATGTGTACCTTCAAATATTAATGAGAAACCTGCAAAATATCTTAGTCTTTTCTTTTCTGGTATTTTGGTAGTTCAGGCAGTCTGAAGAATAAACGAGAGAAATGGTACAGCCTGACAGTTAATTTTTACTTATAATACTTTTCTTAAAAAAAAAAAATCATGGTAACATCATATAGTTTAAATGCATACTATAACAAAATAAGCTAAGTACTGAAAAGCCGCTGTCCAAATATTAATGGTTCCAACAATTCTCTTCTCTACCCTCTTCTTTGTCATTAGTTTTTCTCATCAGCAAAAGTATTGTAAAAGCTCTATCTTAAGAAAGATTCCCCTTGAAACAGGCTATTTCTCTGCCTACTTTTACAGAAAACATTCTTTGATAGTATATCTACAAGTTTCCTCAATTCCTTCCCTCCCATTCTCTCCTGTATCTGCTCTGATCAGAATTCACTCTTCTCCCTCTAACAAAACTGCTCATAAAGTTCTCCAACAACCCTGACCCCCATCATATACAATGGTCAAGTCTCAATTTTGTCTAACTTGACCTATCTGCAGCACCTAAGACATGATCATTCCTTCCTCTCTGAAACACTTTTCTTCACTTGCCTTCCACATACCACACTTAGTTTTCCTTCTACTTCACTAGTCACTCCACTCCTTCCTCCTACTCTCTTCCTTATCTTTCTTATCTACAAGCCTTGGAATGCTCAAGGCTTAATTCCATCTGAACAACCAGATGTTCCTCATTCCTTTCCTCTGCTGAATTTTTTTCCTCCCCAGCACTTAACATTATAGGACATAACGTAAACTCCATTTATTATTTTTTTCATGAGATTAAGGATTTTTGTCTGTTTTTGTTTAGTGTAGTCCCAGTACACAGAACAGATATCTCATTGTAGGAGCTCAATACATATTTTTGGATGAGTGAATGAACAAACAAAAACAAGTAATAACAGCAACAGTCACTTTGTACTAGTAACTTATGAGCCAGACACCCCAATAAGCAAGTTACATGCATTTCATTTAACACTCAAACAATCCTATGAGATCTCAGAGGCTGGAGGTAGAGTGGGGGTGTTGGAGGAGGTATTAACTTGCTCCAAAGCACAAAACTAGTGGCAGTGCCATGATTTTAACCCAAGTTTATCCTCTTCAAAGTTAATACTCTTAACCATTACATGACATTAATTTTACTGGAGTATTATTTCATTAGTTTTGGGATAAAGCCAACTCTGCTATTTGAAAAGTCAGCAATCAAACTTCCTATAGTTGTGAATCAATCTCCATTTTCTCTGTCAAGACAAACATTCATTTAGCAACCAATTTAGAAATTTTAATGGAAATTCGTATTTAAAAGAAAAGCATTCTATGTTACCATTTTTAGTGATAACAGTACAAATGAGAAGACACACCAATGTTTTTCAAAATGTTGATGGCAGCATTTCAACTTCCTCTATCCCATTTCGATTAAAAAGCTTAAGCCAATAGTTTCCAAACCTGGCTGCAAAGTCACCTAGGAGTTTTTTGTTTTTTAAAAACAAGATTTCCAGGTCTAACTCAAAAGCAAGTGAATCAGAATCTCTGGGAAACAAGGGTTAAGGAGCCTAGTATTTTTTAAAACTCAGCAGGAAACCTTGGTGGTTGGCCAAGTTTGGAAAATATTAATTAAATGAAGCAAAATTGGCAAAAGACTAATACTTCTGAGCATCTGGCTTATCTATACTAATAAAAGAGTAATATGCTAATTCTGGACAAAGCCATAGCGTCTATGAGGCCTGGGGTTCACGGCAGCCGTGGGCTCAGGCCTCTCAGCTGCCTCGACCAGCAGTGGCAGCAGCAGCGGGGTGATGGGGGCAGCGCCTTCCCCTGATCAGCCCGGTCGCCTCCCACAGAGAGAGGCCAGACTGCTCCCATGGGGAGCGGGCCTAAGCTGTCAGTAGGACATCCCCTGAGGGCTCCCGGACTGTGACGGGGGCAGGCCGGGCTGAGAGACCCCCCCCACCCCAGTGCACGAATTTTTGTGCACCAGGCCTATAGTGGTTTAATAATGATCAAACCTCACTGGTACTAACCTTCTTGGAAAGAGGAACGATGCTGTTGGGTCGAACAAGCCTCCGTTTCTTACAGCTCAGCAAAGGACGTGTTCGAGCTGCCACACAGGTGCCATCAGTTGATGAAGAAACTAGATTCAGTCGTTGTTTTTTATGTAATTGTTCCTCAGCATCAGAGTTGTCACCTGGAATGTGGTCTGCCAAGACCGGCTGCAGCCTACACAAGAGGAAGGAATAATATTCACTTTTCAGAAGACTCACAGAAACAAAGCCTCTAATATTGGTTCAACCTCCTCTACTTGTAAATAGCCACAGACACACATAGGTATTCTGAAGCAGGAGTTCATCTCCTGATGCTGATGACTGCTAACCTTTAGGAATTTAATTTGTTCTAGAATAGAGGATTTTATGTAAACACTTCTGAGGAATTCTACCAACACTATGACCAATCACAGTGTTTCACAATAATTGTAGGACCTTTCACTTTTCTACATGATGAGTCAATTTTAGGCATCAGTAAGTAAAAGGGAAATACATTAGCATGCTAATTATACTTGCTACAGTAGAAGATGTGCACAATATTATTATGTGATGAGGTTTCTGTCTTTAAACCAGGGTTAGCCCTGGCTAGGAATAACTTAAGAGCTCTTTTACAAGCATATTGAGTGTAAGAAGTGGAAGAGATAACTTACGTGTTAATAACTCCATTGACAGGTCTCAATGCTCCATATGATTTGGTAGATAATGACTCTGAAGAATGACCAGAGGCACTATGGTTTTCCAGTGGCTGAGAAACAGACTCAGTCTGAAATAGGAAAAGAAAACAAAAATACATTATCAACAACATTTAACCAACAGCACCCAGTCTGAAATACAGCACCATTTCATTTAAATAAAATATGTAAAATTTCTGATGAACAACTTGAAAAATGAAATTTGTATGACTAAAGAAAAAAAAGAAAATTAATTAGCTTTTGCTGTGGGAGAAGTGGGTGTGTGGAACCATAATATTTAGCAGACTAATAGTAGTAAGTGCTTACTGAGAGGGAAATGACCTAAACCAGTGGTCGCCCACCTTTCGGACCTCACGGACCACCAGTGGTCCATGGACCACGGGTTGGCAACCACTGACCTAAACAATTCAACGAAACAAAAGGTTAGCAAAAACAATTACATAAGAAGTAACAAGAATCTTCAACTAAAGGTCAAGAAGAATATGTAAGTTCAGTACTGAATCAAATAAGAGGAAATTTAAATGACTTATTTCTACTTAACTTCAGTGTTTGCTGAAAGCCTGTTTCCAGAAAACCATAATTTGTTCAAAATTACATATATATTTGTGTTAAAAAAACCAATAAAATCTCAATGAATAACTAATTACCCAATGTTATCAGGTAGTAACTTCGGACTATACAAATCTAATATATGCTTAGAAACAGTAAAAAAAATTTTAAAAAGGAAGGTGGAAAGAATCTGGAAAGTTTTAATTTAAATATTTTGAAGCAGATTATATATTTACTAGGCTCAGAAGGGATAGGGTTAGCCATGAGATGTCAATCATATGGAGTCTCTTTAGTATCTATAATAATAAAAGCGTAATATGCAAATTGACCAAACGGCCGAACAGCGGAACGACCATCCAGACGACCATGCTGTGACACCCACTGGCGCCAGGCCAGCCAAGGCAGGTGCGATGTGATTGGTCAGGGGCCCAGCCATCACCCCATGATTGCCCTGCAAAGGGAGGCCCAGGGAACCAGCTGGTGGGGTGATCGATCAATTGGGGGGGGGGGGGGCCCTATTGCCCAAGGGGGAGGCCCAGGCCACCAACCGGCGGGCTACAGCGGGTAGGTGGGGCCTCCCTCTTCAGGGGTGATCCATCACAGAGCCCTGCAATCAGTCGCCCCAAAGAGGGAGGCCCAGGCTACCCTGTGGCGGCGCTGTAGCGGGTAGGCAGGGCCTACCTCTTTGGGTTGATCCATCACAGGGCTCCCAGACTGAGAGGGCACAGGCCAGGCTGAGAGACCTCTCCCCCCAGTGCACGCATTTTGTACACCAGGCCTCTAGTAGGCAATAAAGCCACAGATGCAGTTATTTCTCAGCTCTGTGAGCTCTGTGAGTTGTTGGAATACCACAGTATGGCTGTGCTCCTTGTCACCTTACATTTAGAATGACTTAGCGCGTGTTCTTAAGTTCTCCTTCCTGCATACCAAAGTCAATATTTTTTATTTTTTTAATTTCAGAGAGGAAGGCAGAGAGAGAGAGAAACATCAATGATGAGAATCATTAATCAGCTGCCTCCCGCACAGGGGATGGAGCCCACAACCTAGGCATGTGCCCTGACTGGGAATTGAACTGTGACCTCCTGGTTCATAGGTTGATGCTCAATCCCTGCCTGGGCACAAAGCCAATATTTTGAGCTGAAATTCTATTAAATATTGCTCAATTTTGTTTTTATCTTTTCAACCACAGGAGAAAAACACCCAAGGATCTGCCGTCTTGAGAACAGTCATAGACAAGTATCAAGAAAGGGAAGATAACTTAAAAGTTTTAATACAAATTATCAAAAAAGTCAGATCAAAGTAGTATATAAACAGGTAAGACATACCAGTATACTACAATGAGTGAACACTGGGAAACTGTCCGTCTTCTTCTTCAGCTACCCTGTTCATCTACTAAGGCAGTGGTCGGCAAACTGTGGCTCGCGAGCCACATGTGGCTCTTTGGCCCCTTGAGTGTGGCTCTTCCACAAAATACCACGTGCGGGCGCGCACGTACGGTGCAATTGAAACTTCGTGGCTCATGCGCAGAAGTTGTTATTTTGTGGAAGAGCCACACTCAAGGTGCCAAAGAGCTGCATGTGGCTCGAGAGCTGCAGTTTGCCGACCACTGTACCAAGGTATCACAAATATCTTGAACAATTACATTAGTTAATGATGCCAAAATTATGGTAAATTGGCACACATCTTCATTGCCTTAAATGCTATACTGATTTTCTTTTGAAAATGTGACATTAAGTAGTTATAAAGATGTTCAAATCTTTTGATAAAGTATTTTACTCAACACTAAAAATCTATCTTAAATAATTCAGCCAACACTTTCCTGTTGGGCACACCAAACAAGTCAGTCCAAGACTAATGACGTGGCAATCAGCTGCTAAAATATTCGCTGCTAGTATTAGTGGAGAGAAATGGTGGGCCTGCACATAAGGCACGTAAGGGAAATGAATGCAACACAATTATAGTAATCAGTCATTAGCGAACGTTGTAGTGCGTTATTAATAATTAATAATTATGTATATCAGAATATTATAAAAATTAAGTTACGAATTTTTTATTAAAACGTTTCTTACATACCATTATATTGGCTGGGCCGCAAAAATATTCACTGTGGGCCGCATGTGGCCTGTGGGCCAGGAGTTTGGCATGCTTGCTATACAGGATGAAGCTCCAACGAACTGAGCCACCTACCCAGCCAGGGCTGCATCCAGTGTTTTTTTTATCACAGGTTGGGCCCCTTTAAAATAACTTAATTTCAGCCTTGGCAGATATGGCTCATTTGGCTGGAACTTCGGCCTGTGCACAGAAAGGTGCTGGGTTCGATCCCCGTTCAGAGCACATACGGAAGGCAACTGATCAATGTTTCTCTCTCTCTCCCTCTTTCCCTCCCTCTCTAAGGCCAAAAAAAAAAAAAAAAATCCACATGTGAGGATTTAAAATTTTTCTAGATAAAATAACTTAGTTTCAGCAATATCTGTACTGTGCTCATAACCAAAGCAGATAGGTGTGTGTGTTCTCTTTTTTAAAAAGTCATTCAATTTGGAAATGAGGCAAAAAGATGATTGTGTCCTTTCAGTGTAACACTGGAACATTATCTAACAAGCCCACCTAAAGGTCATTATGACTCTCCATCAATTATTTAACTTTGTTTTACTTACTCTTATAATTGATGAGTGACCAGATGCCTTAAGTTGGATATTTATATTTAGAATATTAACAAGCTAAAATGAATTTGTGTTTATTTTTTAATCCTCACCTGAGGATATTTTTTCCATTAATTTTTAGGGAGAGTGGGAGAGAGAGGGAAATATCAATGTGAGAGAAACACATCAATTGATTGCCTCCTGCACAAGCCCCGACCAGGCCCTAAGCCTGGGGAGGGGCCTGCAACCAAGGTATGTGCCCTTGACCTGAATCGAACCCAGGACCCTTTGGTCTGCAGGCTGACACTCTATTCACTGAGACAAAAAGGCTAGGGCTGATTTGTATTTAGTTGAAAACATAACTCCAAAGGTTATGGCTCTATTAGTCTGCAGGATATTAATAAAGTTTGTATGCTATTGAGTAATCTTATTTTCTAGCACTCTCCCTTTCAATGACTACATATACAAATCAGTACCTAGTATCAAGATACTGTTACCAGCCAACATTCCCACCTTAATCAGTTACTATGTATTTCTTTGAGAATTCTGTCTAACTTCTTGAAACTATATTTTGACAGTTTAAAAAAAAAAACCCTAGGGTATTTTTTTTGTTGTTAATCCCAGCGAGTTTCAGAAATGAAAACACAAAAATCAACACAACGAAACAAAAAATACCTCTGACAATATTTTTAAACCACAAGTCTTCAAACTGGGGAGGAAAAAAGGGTAATATAAATATATAGTTCTATTTTACTGAGGGGGGTGGGGGGGACTAGAGAAGTTAAATGTGAGTATGAAAATTTACAACTGTCCCTGCCAAATGTGACCTAACATTTTTTACAATAAAACTGAGAAGTCAAGGTACAAATCACTTTTCAAAAAAACAAAAAACAAAAAAAAAACAAGCTGGGTAACAAAAAGGCAAAATTAAAGTGCCCTTCTACGATGAAAAACTGTGTAGCAACTGACATATTAGGCATGCTTGGCAAATATTTGGCATTTAAAAAAAGGAAGTGCCTGGCCGGCATGGCTCAGTAGTTGAGAGTCAACCTATGAACCAGGAGGTTGAGGTTCGATTCCCAGTCAGGGCACATGCGCGGGTTACAGGCTTGGTCCCCAGTGTGGGGCATGCAGGAGGCAGCCGATCAATGATTCTCTCTCATCACTGATGTTTCTCTCTCTCTCGCCCCCTCTCCCTTCCTCTCTGAAATCAATAAAAATACATTTAAAAAATAAAAAATAAATAAAAATCAATGAGTACATATCTTCGGGTGAGGATTAAAAAACATTTCTTGGGGCACAACAATTGAAAATCGCTGCAATAAAATGGAAATATAATGCCTTCTGTTGGCATTTGTTTTCTTCAGAAAGGCACTTTCTAAAGATTGACCTCTCCTTGAAGACAGAGTGACAGTGTATATTTGTTTTCATACTTATTATCAATTTTAATGAATCAAAAAGCAATCTATTGTACAATGTAGAAACTACTGTGGTCAACAACGAGGTATTAAGAAGATAGTCTTGATCTTCAAGAATCTTACAATCTAATATGGTGTTTCTCTCCTCTCGCCCCCTCTCCCTTCCTCTCTGAAATCAATAAAAATACATTTAAAAAATAAAAAATAAATAAAAATCAATGAGTACATATCTTCGGGTGAGGATTAAAAAACATTTCTTGGGGCACAACAATTGAAAATCGCTGCAATAAAATGGAAATATAATGCCTTCTGTTGGCATTTGTTTTCTTCAGAAAGGCACTTTCTAAAGATTGACCTCTCCTTGAAGACAGAGTGACAGTGTATATTTGTTTTCATACTTATTATCAATTTTAATGAATCAAAAAGCAATCTATTGTACAATGTAGAAACTACTGTGGTCAACAACGAGGTATTAAGAAGATAGTCTTGATCTTCAAGAATCTTACAATCTAATATGGGTCATACACATGCAAGTGAATGGTGAGGTAGGAAAAGGAACAAGTCCATAAATGGGGCACACATGTGCACATATGTGAATGTGTATAAATGTAACAATGAGAATGAGTAACACAATGACACTGTCATATCCTATCCTCACAAGTGCTGAGTACAAGAAAGTACCAGAAAAATTTTGGAATCCTTAAATACTATACGCAAATATATAAATGTCTATGCAAAACTGACTCCGAATCACATATACTTCAAATCTCATGTTTCCAATAAATAACATATCACCAGCTGACCTTCCAAGTCACTAATATGTTCTCTCTCACCTGTAACAAGTTTTATCCTGGTTAGAACAATCACTAGAATAGGTACACAAATGATTTAAAAAACTACTTTCCAGTTAAGAACCATCAACCAATCTCTAAATGTCTTGCATTTACCCCTAGCATCAGTGGCTGGCTTTAGTTAAGCACTCTCATTAGGAAAGTTAGTTTCCACCGTATCATATGAGTTCCTGCTAACAATGATAATGATAACGGATAACAAGCTTTGTTGATCTGCAGATGCAAGAAGACAAGCTAGTTTAACCCACAATTTAAAGAGCTAGCCCTGCTTACTATCCTCCCAAATAATTGTCATGGGACTTTTGGAATTTCTAACAAATTACTTAAGTCAAGAAATGCAAATATAAATATTCATAAAAACCAGTGACATTCTGAGGGAAGTAAAAAAGTGAAAGAAACAAAAAGTGTTCTTGGAAATCAAAACGAAAAGACATTAACGTTGGCGTTGAGAGAAACTGGACCCAGAAGATTACAGAAAATGACAGTGTTATCCTCGTTACAAAATTAAAAGGGGTAACCCATAGAGTGCATGCAGCATGTGAATTAAACCTCTAGTCCAACCTTTGATTTTATAGTGGCCCAGAAAGGTTGCCTTTCTTGTCAAAGGTGCCAAAGCTATGTTTTTTCCTGATTCCAAGTAACACTCCCTAATGCCACAATGCTCTGGCTGTGTTGTCTTGAGAGTTAGGAGCTAATTTTGAACTCTTAAGGTCAGCTACACAGCAGCAGGAGGAGCTATGTACTGCCATATTCAGGAATTCACATATTTAAATGCTGAAAGGATAAAAGGGGATACACTATCCTTCTTCCAGCCAATGCAAGGATCCTTCTAATAGAATAAATTGTATGTTCATGCTACACCCCGAATTCGCATTCATTTCCCCCTTTCTGTATTTATACTTACCAATTTATCATTCCCATGATCTGTCTTCACCTCAGAACTAAGAACTAAGTCTGCTGTTGCATTCTCTGGAGGAGGCGCCTCTCCAAGAACTACCAACCCCTACAAGACACAGAGAAAATCAGCACAAGTGAGTGGTATTAAAAGTTACAAATTTAATTTAAAAGTTAATATCAAAAGGGTTAGGGGAAGGGGACCGGTTTACCAGAGGCCTTTTCCCTCATGCTATGCTTTCCCAAGAGTTATTTCCACAAAAAGTCTAACAATAGCCGTAAGGTCTGAGAGTCAGACCCAAGCTTCCGCTTTCTTCCATTTGAATGTTTTGGCCTATATGGCTTATTACCATTTAGCATCTTTTAGATATGGAATCTTTATCACAGTATATGGTATTTTACATGATATTACCAACCAAACTATACTGTGTTAACAGCAGCAATGCAGCCTTTTTAGTTTAGTTGGTCACAAATGTGACTTAAGTATTACCAAACTAGAAGTGCTACAGTTATAAAGACTAGAGGCCCGGTGCATGAGTTCGTGCACCAGTGGGGTCCCTTGACCTGGTCTGTGGGATGGGGCCGAAACCAGCTCTCTGACATCCACCGAGGGGTCCCGGATTGCGAGAGGGCCCAGGCTAGGCCAAGGGCCTCCCCCAGTGCACGATTGGGGCCAGGGAGGGACTTGGGAGTTTTGCCAGCCAGGGAGGGACCATGGGAAAGCTCCAGGACGTGTCTGGCCTGTCTTGCTCAGTCTCAATCAACCAGATCCCGGCAGCAAGCTAATCTACCAGTCAGAGCATCTGTCCCCTGGTGGTCAGTGCATGTCATAGTGACTGGTCGACCAGTCGACTGTTTGCCCCCTGGTGGTCAGTGCACGTCATAGCGAGCAGAGCATCCTTAGCATATCATTAGCATATTACACTTTGATTGGTTGAATGGCTGACCAGATACTTATTTAGCATATTAGGCTTTTATTATATAGGATGAGCTAAAATAAATGAAGAGCAACCAAAACTACTGAATGAAAAAAGGGTGGAATAGTTCCTATAAAGAAACCAAGAACTATTTAAAAAAGAAAAAACGAAGGTATTCCAAAGGCACCTGTTTCTCATAAGCATAAATATTACTCTAGATTAGTTTTCTGCTTGACAATTCAAATTCAAAAAATACATTCCAAGAAATTAAAAAAATGTGAAAAGACCCAATTTACACGCCTCCAAAATCCTCTCCATAATCAGCATGGGCCAGCTTGGTTAAAGCAAAAGTTAGTTTACTATAAAAAATAAACAAACAAAAACAAAAAACCACACACATGAATCCTCCCATGAATTCAAGTAAAGGTGACCAAAATCAGGTTATAATGTTGTGGAAAAGAAAGACTGATGAAAGTGACTAGCGCTTTGTGGCTTTGGTTCTCTTTCTCTGGTCTAGAAAACGAAAAAAATCTAACTTGATAAGAAGACCTTAACAGAAATTTTGTATTAAATTACCTGGGGAAACTTATCAAATGATACCTACCCAAGTCCGACATCAAATCTATTCAGAATCTCTAGGGGGAGGAGCTGAATTTTTAAATAACTTCCCTGGTAAATCCTAACATAAACTCTAAACTGAAAACAAACAAACAAACAAACAAAAACTTGATCAGTTTTGATGCAGCATCAGAATTCTCCAGATAACATCCTAAAATACAGATTTCAGGGCCTAGCGATTTTGACTGCATCAACTTGGCCTCCCTAGGCCATCATAATTGGCAGGCTCTTGTGAGCCAATGAACCAATGATCCATCCCTGAGGTCCTTTCTAACTCAAAAATCTCCATGGAATGAAAGGGGGAGGGGAGACTTTAAGAAGGACAATGAAAATTTTTACCTCCGTTTAACATCTTTTTTCCCCTGAAAGCAAGAGAAACAGAATTTACCTAATCTGGATTAAGACCATACCTAGCCTGCATAGAAAATGATGTGCAGACTCCTCAGAAAAGAGGGAAAGGTCATTAACTAAGCAAAACATTTGGCCTGGCCTTCAAAATCAGGTTTCTCTGGCTAAAAAAAACCTGCTGCTGCCAAATAGTTTCTTGCCTGAATCACAAGCATAAAAGTAGACTTCATAAACTTTATCATTTAAAAGTAAAAACTATTTGTAAAAAGCAGCTATCTTGCACACAATTCCCTTCTCAAAATACTGCATTCAGCATCTTCCCTGCTTAAGAGCCTAAACCACCTCCCCATCCTATATAAAACTAGCCCCATTCTCCCTACCTTATTTACCTATTTCTAATTACTTTCTCCAAATATAGTTACAGTTATATCAGTCTCATTATCCCCTTTAAAAATGTTTGGATGTATATGAACTTGTTGCTGTTGAGAGGTGGAGGCTATTATAAAGTAGTATGTAATCAAATGCAATTAGAGGTTACAATACTACCTGTTCTTATGTCTTTATACCTATTGATTCTGCCCCTTATATTTATCTAAAACGTCATTTGTCCTTTCAAAGAGCTTGTCAAGTCCATGTCCCATCTCCTTCCAAGAAAATGTCCCTGGTTAACCGAGCCCCTACTTGCTTTATCCACATTGTCAAACTTCCTAAAGCACCAAAATTGTACCTTACATCCTGTTTTTTTTAAATCTCATTTCCAGATAAAAACTTTCGGCCAAATTATTTCATTTCTTTTTGCTTCAATTTGCTGTTTAAATGTTAACTAATGGTAAGATCCTTGAAGAATAAAAAACACAACACAAATATATTTGAGCCCCCCAACATTTCCTAGCAGAATCATACACCAAGAAAGCAAATACATAAAAAAATTTGAGTTTTTATGTTAAAAATTATTTTCCTCAAACAAGAAAACATTAAATATAGCCAAGAGCCTAAATAAATTCTACTATTAGATACAGTAAAAGCTATTCCATCAATTTTTTTTTTTAGGTAAGGTAAATCAGGATATAACAGGCTATGTTTCCAAAGGGAAAAATTTTCCCTTAAACTACTGAGTAATTTCTAAAAAAATACCTCTCTGACAGACTGCAAAGACACCCTCCTAAGAAAGCTTTAGAAGATTTGGTAGGGACCACTTATTCTACATCATTTTATAGAGCAGAGATGATACAGGTCAAAGGTCATGTGCCAATAGGCCAATCCAGGCCAAACTAGGGCTAAAGGCAAAGAATTACAGTGACAATACTACAGAAGGAGTTTAGAGAAGATAACGGAGAGCAGGAAAGAGATAGAGCCTAAGTAGAGAGGCTAATGGAAGTAGGGCTTTACAGAAGAGGTCAATATGATTACTTAAAATTCCTTAAAATATCTTTATATATAAAAGGCTAACATGCAAAGTGTCCCCTCGGGAGTTCAACCGCTAGTTCTCTCACTCGCTATGACGTGCACTACCACCAGGGGGTGACGCGGAACGAAGGAAGCAGGAACCAAAAATGAAGTAATGACTATCTTCTCACATAGCTTAATTGAGACTGTAAACTGAGTCAAAAAATTTCTCTCAAGCATGCATCAACAACATAAAAGTATTCATACTGTGACATAGGTGAGAATGTTTATTGTGCGTGCTTTATAATACAGGCATACCTGGCTTTATTGCAGTTCACAAATAATGAAGTTTTTACAAAGTGAAAGCAAGACCCTCCACTTTACTGAGGTAGTTTAGAACGAGCCTGTGGTATTTCTGAGGTATGCCTGTATAATTTTAATAAAGTACATAACTGAAATAATCAACCAAGAAGGGTAATAAAATATAGTCAGTAAAAATATATTCAAAAAAATGACAGAAAAATGTCCAGGGTTCCCATGTAAATGACTATATTTAAAGAAATTACTTATATGCATAGAAAACTAATAGTGAAATAAAACATGCCCAAATGTTGAGCTTGGGTTTTGTTTTTGGGGTGTCTTTTTTTTAAGACTTTTTTTTAAAGAGAAGTTTTAGGTTACAGCAAAACTGAGAGAAAGGGATATTTTGTCTTGAAGTGTGTTCACTGGTTTCTGTTCTGAAAGAGCTGCATTTAATACCAGTCTTTGCACATGACACACATCATGATCTCAGCTTTTCAAACTGCTAATCATTGGACTTGGTTTTGAAGAATAATGCAATATATTTTTTGTCATTCGTGAGCTAATGGCCATTTATGAAAAATACTGGGAGTCAGAGGAAATCACCATGACACTAAGAAGAATCATGGGGGTGTTTCATGAACAAGAATCAAACTGATACCTTAGTAATGAAAAAACCAACAGACACCAACTCAGTAGGATCTTATGTTAAACCTGGGAGCCTTTGGGCCTTTTTATAATCTTCGGAGCATTTCTAAATAGAAATAAATTCTTACTTTAAAAACTTAAAGAGAAAGGTGCCCCCCCTTTCCTCTTTTATACTTCCCTGTATTTTGCAACTTTCCTAAGAAATGATAACAGTCTTTCATCAATTCTAAGGCATACTTTTCCAATCTTAACATCTTTTAAATAAGAATGTACCTTAACAATTGATGGGATGTCTTAGTTTAATTGAAATCATTTTTTAGTGGCACATAAAATAATGGTGCATCTTACAATTAGTAGCATCTTCAAGTCTATGAAATATAGTAATTTTATAATGGGGAACAACTAGCAAAACATATGCACACATATTTATGAATGTATATATATAAAAGGCAACAAATATGATTACCATTATACTACTCTCAGTTGTAACTCAGAGACTCTTGTTCTCAAATATGGAAGTTCCCACTTAACTACTGGCTATAATAACCTACAGACACTGAAGAAAAGTCCCTGACAGAGCAAAACTTTTTTCCCCACTCAGGATAGGCACATCCAGTCATTCCTATCACCATTCCAGCTCACATTCTACAATCTCACTGAATTTCCCTTGTGAAGAAGAGCAAAAGAAAGCAAAATATTCACCAGCCTTGGAGAATATTTTTAGTTTTAACTCGTCATTTTCTCTAATTTTTAAAGTAGTCAGGATTTAATTTGTTCCTTATTCTAAAGGAACAAATAATGTTTGTTTGTTTTTTAAAAAGTTAAGTCTTCTGGACTTTGCCCTCAATTATAACATGTTTTACTGAACTTTTGGAGAATTACAAATAGACTATTTGGGAAGAAGCTGGAAGAAGTGGAATTTTTTAAATAAAAACTTAAAGGGGTTGGGGGGCTATAAAACTTTTACTTCAATCTCTCATCATTTTGTTCATCTTGTCAATTGGTCATCCTTTCACTTTTGGTCTACATTAATTTAATGCACAGAGTTCACAGCACAGCAATTTTCTGAGGGTTTTGACCAGCACTAAGATGGGACAAAAACATGTCGTGACACTTAATTTTAGGAGCAGTAGGTTATCCATCTAGACCAGTGGTGGCCAACCTTTCAGACCTCGTGGACCACCGGTTGGCCACCGCTGATCTAGACCCATGTGTGCAGTCATGACGCTCAAGTGCATCAAGTGAATACAAAAAATACCTTGCAAGAATTTAATTTTCACAGAAGTAGGATTTTTATTTACCACTGTGACTTCACTAAGGAGAACAGTGCTTAGTATACAATAGGCACTCAACTATTTGTTAAATGGATTTATTTTCCATGTACACTTAACCCTCAATCAAAGCCAAACCGAGCAGAGAATTCTTCTAAGTTGAATTTTAAGAAGAAAAACTACACACAGTGTCACTGTCAAAGATAAAAGTGTGCACTAAAAATCAGCTCTCTGCAGATAGGAGGACACAAGAAAATCAAAATCTTAACCATCAATGTCTAATTCTGTCTGAACAAATTTTCAGGAAAGACCCTATTTTGCCTCAAGAAAGCAAGGGAAACTTAGTTATCGGGAAAAGCAGAATGCATCTATGTAAAAAAACAAGATGAAATTTCTTAGTCATGACCATTTTTCCATAAATATAACAAATGACAGTTAATAGTCAATGGCATACATTATCTAGGTTTTTATCTTATGTTTCCTGTTAGCTCAGGTATACAAACTGATTCGTTTTAAACAGATGTTCAATTTATCATTGTATTCTAGCAGTGTTATCTGCACTCCACTAAGCAACATCAGGCTCTTAAACAAATTAAACCACTATATCAGATCATATTAAACCATTCTCTTTGACATAGCTAAGTCATCGAGGGACAGGAGAAAAGGTATAATGGTAGTTTTTAGCTGGGCTGAAAAAGACCAGACACTTTTATCCCTTACCTTATTAGCACGTATCTGTTTGTAAATATCTGTTTGCTGCCGAATTCGATATTCCAAGTCTGAAACATGAGCCTGAAGCCAGTTCCAGCGGCTGACAATAGCCGCTCGGTCTGCAGCCCATCTCCATTCCGACCTGCGCCTCCTATAAGGAAATAAACTGAGTGAAATCCAAGAGTAGCAGCAATGTTTTTTTAATAGTACACAATGACTATTTAAATATCACAACAATCACAAAACCAAATTATTTGCTTCTGTATAGCTACAGTAATGCCAAGAAAGAGAGATGAGATTGGAGGATAGGAAATCAATGTGGAGTTTCATTTGATTCATTTTGCTATTTGCAATAAGAATATCCTCTTGTATCATTTGTGTGTTTAAATATTTTTGGAATGAAGACTTTTAGAATGATAATGGCTGCAGGCTATCATGTTAAAGCAAAACTAGACTCTTACTATTCTTACCAAAAGTTCAACAATTTTTACTAAATAAATCCTCCTCAAATTTGTTGTACGCCTTTGGTCTATTCCAAAGCCCTGAAATAATTGTTTTGCAGTAAGCATTTTATACAGTTTTATAGTTGTTTTGGGGGAAGAGGATTTGCCAATCTTTTCACCCACCATTGCTAGAACTCAATCATTTCATTTTTACTTGAGTTGATTTTTTTTTTTTTGAGCCAATGTTTTTATTTTTATGGAGTCTGTATTATCTTCCCAGGGTTACCATAACAAGGTATTCCAAACTGGGTGACTTAAAAGAACAGAAGTGTATTTTCTCACTGCTATAGAAGCTAGAAGACCGAAATTAAGGTGTCGGCAATGCCATGCTTCCTCCCAAGGATGTATCCTGTGCCTTCTCTTAGCTTCTGGTGTTGTCAATCATTGGTGTTCTTAGCTTGTGGATGCATCACTCTAGTCTCTACCTCTGTGATCACATGGGGTTCTCCCTGTCTGTCTTCATGTCGTGTGTGTGTGTGTGTGTGTGTGTGTGTGTGTGTTTATAGCAGCAACATTTATACTAAACAAGAGGCCCAGTGCACAAAATTCGTGCACGGGTAGGGTCCCTAATGGCTGCTGGCTGAGGCCTCCCTTCCCCTGGCTGCCTGCTGCCCCTGCCGGGCAGGGTGGAGCCAGCCAGGGTAAGGGGCCGTGGGCGGTTGGCTGGCCGGCCCAGCCCCTTGGTCGAACTCCCGGTCGAAGGGACATTTTATATATTAGGCTTTTATTATATAGGATGGGGGTGGAAGGTTTTTAACATTTCAAGGCCCTTATGTAGACCAACTCTATTGCTAAGAAAAATCAAAGATTTTGTTTGTCTGCCTCCCAGGACACACAATGATAAAACTATTCACATACAGATAGATACTCCCCAAATAACTAATTGAAACTGCTTTCTAGTATCCTGATCTTGTGGCACATAATTTCTCTGAAATGGTTTTAATTCCCCAGGAAATAGAAATATTTTCTACTTTAACATAAGACATATAATCAAGAATTCAGCAATGTCGCCAAGATTAACATATAAAAACTAATAGTTTTTACATGTGACAAGTAAAAAATACTCATAAAAAAACCTATTCACAACACCAACAAATGGTAATATTATACACAAAAGATCTTTACAGAGAAAATAAAACCTAAAAAAAAAAAAACAACCCAGAAAGACCTACATAAATAGTGAGATTTTTTTCAAAAGATAGCAATTTCACATATATCTATAAATTCTAATAAATTCCAATTCCCTACAGGGTTTTTTTAAAAAAAACTTTATTTATTGATTGATTTCAGACAGAGGAAGTGAGGGAGAAGGTGAGAGAAACATCAATTTGTCGTTCTACTTATTTATGCATTCATTGGATGGTTCTTTTTGTTTTTAATCCTCACTCAAGAATATTTTTTCCCATTGATTTTTAGAGAGTGGAAAGAAGGGAGAGAGGGAGAAGGGGGGAGGGGGAGAGGGGAAGAGAGAGGAAGAGAGAGAGAGAGAAACATCTATGCGAGAGAGGAGACACATCGATTGGTTGCTTCCTGCATGCGTGCAGACCATGGCACAGAGTCAAGCCCACAATCGAGGTATCTGCCCTTGACTGGAATCAAACCCAAAACCTTTCAATCCACAGGTCGACGCTCTATACACTGAGCCAAACTGGCTAGGGCTGATTCTATTTTAAAAACTATTTATTGATTTTTTTCTTTTTGAGAAAGAGAGAACTATCAATGTGAAAGTGAAACATAGATCAGCTTTGCTCCCAACTGGGGATTAAGTCCACAACCCAGGCATATACTGAGTGGGAATCACACTGGTAACCCCCCCAGGTGCATTGGACAATACCCAATCAACTCCAGTGGTCGGCAAACTGCGGCTCGCGAGCCACATGCGGCTCTTTGGCCCCTTGACTGTGGCTCTTCCACAAAATACCACGTGCGGACATGCACGTACAGTGCGACTGAAACTTCCTGGCCCATGCGCAGAAGTCAGTATTCTGTGGAAGAGCCACACTCAAGGGGCCAAAGAGCTGCATGTGGCTCGCGAGCCGCAGTTTGCCGACCACTGAACTAAACCACACCAGCCTAGAAGGATGATTCTTGTATGTGTCCTGACTGGGATTGAATCTGCAGTCTTGATGTATTGGGATGATGCTCTAACCAACTGAGCTACCTGGCCAGGGCCCCTACAGGGATTTTAATGGAAGCTGACAAACAGAACCAAAAACTTACACAGAAAAAAGGAGCAAAAGTAGAGAAATTCTGAAAAAAAAAAAAAAATGATGAAAAAAAATCGTATTACACAATTACAGAAAACTAACATAATTAAGGCAGTCTAGAAAGACAAAAGACCTATGTGACAGAATACAGAGCCCCAAAACTTAAAACTGAATATACAAAAAATGGCATTTATACCAGTGGGGAAATACTGAACTACTTAACAAATGGTACTGAACTGGCCAGTTCTTTACATGGAAAAAGTAAAATTAGATCCCTTCTTCATGATATACTTGCATAATTTTAGAGTTTCTCAGTCTGAAAAGCCAAACTTAAAACAAAAGAAGAGTATCTTTGGAACTTCAGGGGAATGATTTAAATAAAACAACACACATAGCTAAAGATTAAATATCAAAATATATAACTACAGTAAGGTTAAAAAAAATCTAATAAAAAATGAACAAAGTGAAAATTCACATAAGAGAATTCCAAATGGCCAATACATACATAAAAATATGCCATGTCTTGTTAGATTTTGGTTAAAATATTAGCATTAGGTCAAATATTAAAAAGTAGTTTTAAACTCAGCTTGGAAAAACCAGGTGTCAGTGAAATGTAAAAATCAACAATTCATGATTTACTAATAACAATAAAAACTGCCACGACCACTTTTGAAGAGCAATTTGGAAATATTGTACTTGGGTAGGTGGAAAATGTGCATACCCATCCATTATGAAATTTTATTCAGAGAACATAACCTATATATCTGTAAGCACAAACGTTCACTGCAATAGAATCTGTTACAACTAAAAATCAGTTAATCTAATCTGCTAAAGTATGAAAATAGATAAACTATAATTTATTCCTTTTATAAAATTTTCTATAGTAATAATATTAACTAGAACTATCTGTATCAGCATGACTATATCTCAGAACAATGTTCAATGGAAAAACTAAAAACAAAATAAACAAAAATAAATACTATAATAGATACACACCAGTAGAGGAATTCATGGAATACTGTTTATCAGTTTAATTATTATTACATGTATCAACATGAGTAAATCTCAGCAATGTGAAATGAGAAAACTACAAAAACTAAAAAAGAATAAACATACAATAAAGATTGTAGTAAATAATAAATGTATAAAAACATGCCCAGGCCGACCAGTGTGGCTCAGTGGTTGAGTGTTGACCTATGAACCAGGAGGTCATGGTTCCATTCCCAGTCAGGACACATGCCTGGGTTGCAGGCTCAATCTTCAGTAGGAGACAGATGATCAATGATTATTATTGATGTTCTATCTCTCTCCCTTTCCCTTCCTCTCTGAAATCAATAAAAATATATTTTTTAAAAATTCACAGAACTGATATACAACAAATTCATAAGTAGGGTCCCCTACCTCTGGGAACGGAGAAATTGGATTTTAGCTCTACCTCTTATGTAACACTTGATTTCTCTTTAATATATGTGCTAAAACAAGCACATTGACTTCTCTTTCAATAACAAAAAGAAACATGGCAACATTTTAGAACTCCTTAAATATTAGAGGGGTAGCATGGCATCTAGTATAATCTGTAATCATAGTATTTCATAATCTCCCACAAAATTATTTTTCAAGAAAGAAGCAACAGTTACACTGTCCTTAGCCCACTTCCAACCAAAATATACATACTCCTAAAATTTTAAGTGACTATAAGTAAACTTTAACATAGACCACTGATAGGGTGTTATGTTGTCAATAATAAAACAAATTTAACCATAGTAGGTTTAGAAATGAGTTAATACTTAATCATATATTACTAGAGGCCTGGTGTACAGATTCTTGCACCGGTAGGGTCCCTCAACCTGGCCTGCACCCTCTTGCAATCCAGGACCCCTCAGGGTATGTAGTAATGCGTGAAGCAGCAGGCAGCCAGGGAGGAGCCTGAGCCCAGGCCAGGCGCCTCTGCACCTGCTCACCCCAGCCCCGCTGGGACTGCCACCACTGCTCAGTAGCGCTGCCTCAGAGGCAGGAGAGGCTTGCGCAGCTGCAGCTGTGCTCGCCAGCCGTGAGCCCAGCGTCTGGCACCGTGTTGGTCAGCTGAGCGGCACTCCCACTGTGGGAGCACACTGACCACCAGGGGGCAGCTCCTGCATTGAGCATCTGTCCCTTGGTGGTCAGTGCACGTCATATCTACCAGTCGACCGGTCATTTGGTAGCTTAGGCTTTTATATATACAGATAATCAAGACCAAGGGTAGCAATGATATCCTAACTTTTATATGGTCCAAATATAAGCCATTCAAGTCAACCATTGTGATAAAGTATTATCCAACTAGAGGCCTGGTGAATGAAATTCTTGCACTGGGGGAGGGGGGAGGGGGGAGAGTATCCCTCAGCCAAACCTGCACCCTCTTGCAGTCCGGAAGCCCTCGGGGGATATCCGACTGATGGCTTAAGCCCGCAGAGGCAGGAGAGGCTCCTGCCACTGCTGCTGCGCTCGCCAGCCATGAGCCTGGCTTCTGGCTGAGCGGTGCTCCCCCTGTGGGAGGATCTGCCTGTGCTGAGCATCTGCCCCCTGGTGGTCAGTGCACGTCATAGCGAACGGTTGAGCGGCCTTAGCATATCATTAGCATATTGCGCTTTGATTGGCTGAACGGACGGACGACCGGACACTTGCATATTAGGTGTTTATTATATAGGGTTATTTTTTTTAGAAACAAGGCATTTATAGGTTGGTAATCTTGATGGAGTCAGCAAAAGCTATAAAGATACTTTTTATATGGATTTCTTTTTTTAAATATATTTTTATTGATTTCAGAGAGGAAGGGAGAGGGAGAGAGAGAAAACATCAATGAAAAAAAGAAACATCAATGATGAGAGAGAATCATGGATCAGCTGCCTCCTGCACGCCCCCTACTGGGGATTGAGCCCGCAACGTGGGCATGTGCCCTTGATAGGAATCAAATCTGGGACCTTTCAGTCCACAGGCCAACGCTCTATCCGCTGAGCCAAACCAGCTAGGACAGTGATGGCGAACCTATGACACCTGTGTCAGAGGTGACATGCGAACTCATTTTTTTGGTTGATTTTTCTTTGTTAAATGGCATTTGAATATATAAAATAAATATCAAAAATATAAGTCTTTGTTTTACTATGGTTGCAAATATCAAAAAAATTCTATATGTGACACGGCACCAGAGTTAAGTTAGGGTTTTTCAAAATGCTGACACGCCAAGCTCAAAAGGTTCGCCATCACTGAGCTAGGACAAGATACTTTTTTTTTTTAAGCAATAATTGCGCCTCGGATAAACCTCACTGGCCACGATACTGCCACTGCGCAAAGCTTAAGATACTTTTTAAAAGATACTTTCATTTTTAAGCACAATTATCTGTTTCAATGTTGGCCGCAAGCCTACTTCTAGTCCAATCCAGTCAGGCACCTAAATTCTGTAATTTCCAGGTTCTTTAGATGTCTTATAAAACTAATAGAATTCAGTAAGTAAAACTGATACCATCCCCAAACATCAGAGCACATAGCTGCTAGATAGGACAAGAATAGAAAATCTTGGCATTTCTGAAAGTCACATAAAAAAAATGTAGATACCAACAGTATTCACTACTTGGCTCAAGAGCAGTGTGAAATAAATAGGGGAAAGAGCAGGAAGACAAGTTGAAACCAAGTTCTCACTTTTTAAAAAACGTATATAGTCTGACAATGTAAACTGACTTCTAGAAATGACAGCAGCATCTGCCTTACGGGTTGATGTATTCATAAAATGATGTAATCATAACTGCAAAGTATAGTATGTGCATTAGAAAAGAACAACTTAGCCCTAGCTGGTTTTGTTCAGTGGATTGAGCATCAGTCTGCAGACCGAAGGGTCCCAGATTCGATTCCAGTCAAGGGCACAAGCTCGGGTTGTGGGCTCGATCCCAGTAGGGGGCGTGCAGGAGGCAGCCAATCAATGATTTCCTCTTATCATTGATATTTCTCTCTCTCTCCCTTCCTATCTCAAATCAGTAAAAATAATTTAAAAAAAATAAATATAACCTTGGATTTAATCAGTCTGCAGACCGAAGGGTCTCAGATTCGATTCCAGTCAAGGGCACAAGCTCGGGTTGTGGGCTCGATCCTAGTAGGGGGCGTGCAGGAGGCAGCCAATCAATGATTTCCTCTTATCATTGATATTTCTCTCTCTCTCCCTTCCTATCTCAAATCAGTAAAAATAATTTAAAAAAAATAAATATAACCTTGGATTTCAATTTCATATCATAAAAGATATAAAAGGGGACAGGAAAAGAGAAGTAAAAAGAAAAAAACTGAGGCAAAATAATTTAGGAAATAGGTGTTTTCAGTTAGCAAAAGAATCCTGAGTTTCTTGAGGGTTGGGCTTCATAGTCATCTGAAAGGAAGTTCGACTCCAACTAGTAAAACCAAAGTAGTTATATTAGAATAGACATTGTGTTCAGCCACAACTTCAATGACATTACTCCTGCTCCACCAAAATTTAGAAATGGAGGAAATATCCCATGTTTCAGTTGGAAAACAAAACTCGGATGAGGACGGGTTAAAAAACAGTTTGTATCTGTCACTCTAACTAGGTTACAACAGCTTTTTATAGGTTTGTAGTAATAGGAGACAAATGTGCCAGAGCCAATTCTAAACTGCCAATTCATCCCTATACTCTGAGGGATGAGCACTTAACCTTTTTGTGTTACTACTTAAACCAGATTATCTCTGAAACAGAAATAAGTTTTGTGCATTTTGGCAGATTATTTCAGACAAGCTTTCTATCCACCATGAACTCCTGAACTCTTCTTCCCCTCCCCCCTTCCATTTAACAAATATATTTTTTTCCAATTACAGATGTCTTTATTCATCATTTTTAAAAAATGTCATTGAGACCTGGGATTTCAGCAGTGAGCTACATGAAGTCCATTCCTTTTTTCATAGAGCTTTATAATCTTGCAAAACAAGCAAACATTAAATAATTACAAACTAATTTTTTAGCAATGATTGTGATATAAGCTAACATTGCAAGATGCAATAAATGTGTATTATGGGGTAAAAGAAAACTAATTGGAGTGTAACAAGGAAGATTACCAAGACATAGTGACATTTAGAAGAATAACAATGAAAGTAGAAGTTTAGCTATGGCCAGTGTGGCTCAGTTGGTTGGGCATCCTGTGTACCTGGGGGTTGGTTGCTGGTTACATTGTTGGTCAGGACACATGCCCGAGTTGCAGGCTCAATTCCTTGGTAGGGGGCGCACAGGAGGCAGCCAATTGATGTCTCTCTCTCTCTCCCTCTCCCTTTCTCAAAACCAACAAAATGTTTTTTTAAAAAGTAGTTTACCAGGCAAATGAATGAAAGGATTAGTAGTTCAAGCAGAAGAAACACAATCTGTGAAAGTGCTGAGCAAGGTGCTTTGCAATCCTAGGAACTAACAGAAAGTCAGAGTCTCACAAAATACCCGAGAAGTAGTAAGTAAAGGCTTTATCATTTGAGGCCTCAGATCACATAGAGTATGTTCAACTGTATGCTGGGAGCAAGTGAATAGCACCATGGAATTTTTAAGCTGGAGACTAGGATGATCTTATTAGGATAAAAACACATTGGGAGAGGGAGGTAATTAAGAATGTTAATAGAGACCTCAACCAGGAAATTATGTGATACCCAGGTGAGAGAATTTGGTGACTAGTGGATGGTAAGTGAAGATTAAATAGTTAAGCACCTATTCTTTTTAAAAAAATATATTTTTATTGATTTCAGAGAGGAAGGGAGAAGGAGAGATAGGCAGAAACATCAATGATGATAGAGAATCACTGATTAGCTGTCTCCTGCACGCTCCACACTGGGGACTGAACCAACTGAGAATCGAACCGTGACCTCCTGGTTCATAGGTGACCTCCTGGTTCATAGGTCGATGCTCAACCACTGAGCCACGCAGGCCAGGCTAAGCACCTATCCTTTAGCAGAGTTTTAATAAGTGCTGGGGATACAATATTAACAGACAAGAACTGTGGCTCATTAAGCTTAGAGTTTAATGGGGAAGGCAAATGTTAACAAATAATCATACAAAATATCAGGTAAGAGATAATAACTATGACATCAGATTTAGAGGGAAGAATCTGGACGACTTCTCTGTGCTATAAACATTTCATCTGAGCTCCAAAGAATAAATTAGGACTTTGGATAGGCAAATTTGCCTGGGATGAGGAGTAGGGAATGTGGAGAGACATAGAAAATACTGGAAATTGTGGTGTGTTTTAGGAAGAAATGACGTGTATACAGGTGATGGAGATGGAGCTCAGAGAGTGAACAAGGTAAAGCATGCACTGAGGTTCACACTGGATATAGGTAGATAGGGCCAGATCATATAAAATCTGTAATACAAGTTAACATTTTTCATTTTAATTTTTTTTAAGCCTCACCCAAGGAGTGAGGGCATTGTTTCCATTGATTTATTTTTTTAATGTGGAATGCTTCACGAATTTGCGTGTCATCCTTGCCCAGGGGCCATGCTAATCTTCTCTGTATCATTCCAATTTTAGTATATGTGCTGCCGAAGCAAGCTCTCCATTGAATTTTTTTAAGAAAAA
>NW_005354174.1:3503922-3518718 GCF_000412655.1 Myotis brandtii
GAGGGGAGAGAAAGGGAGGGAGGGAGGAACAGGTGGAGGGAGGAACAGGTGGAGAGAGAAACATCAATGTGACAGACACATGGATTCGTTGCCTCCTGAATGCACCCCAACCAGGGATGGGGATCTGACCTGCAACCCAGGTATGTGCCCTTGACTGGGAATCAAACCCAAGACCCAGTGTGCAGGCCAAAACTCTAACCACTGAACACACCGGCCAGGGCACCTTCATGAAACAATATAAGCTGTCCTGATCTTGGCCCATATTCTGTCATTTATCTTGGACTCTTTATAAATAAAAAATTTCAAATACAAACTAAGTTACAACAAACTCTCACATAACCATCAAGCAACTTCAATAACTAGCAACTCTTGACGATCCAACCTCATCTATAACATCTATCCCTCAAATCCATAGATTAATTTTGAAGCCAATCCCTATCATCAGATCATTACATCTGTATATATTTCCATATGTACCTCTGAAAAGTTAAGTTTACTTAAAATGTATACATACTTTCATCATTTAAAAACCACTCATTCCTTAATGTCAAACATCAGTCAAATTTCCTGATTGTCTCAATTGGTTTGTCGAAATTAAAAGTTAAATAAGATCCACACGCTGTATTTAGTTAATACATCTCAAATTTGTAACAAATTTCCTCTTTTTTCCCCTTGCAATTTATTTGTAGTAGAAAACAGAGTTATCTGTCCTTTAGAATTCCTCACAATGTGGATTTTGCCAATTAAATCCTTGTCTCAAAGTCTACACTTTTGAACTTTATAAACAGACACACTTCTAAACTACCTTTAGTTTGTTATTTAGTGTTCTGTAGAGCAGCTCATAAATTATTTGTACTTTTGTACATTTAATTTTTACATGTTTAAGACTATGTACTAAAACACACCCAACCTTTAAATAATTATTTAAGGTATTTCAACAAACACTTCTCAATGACCACCTGTCAATTTTTTATTAAACATGGTAACATTTTTTCTTTTCAACTTGGACAGGGCATAATGGCTCCCACAAAGAAAGGTGTTGAGAAGAAGGGCTGTTCTGCCATCAATGAGGTGGTGACCAGAGAATACCATCAACATTCACAAGCACACCCACGGTGTGGGTTTCAAGAAGCATGCCACTCAGACACTCAAGGAGATCCATGAAGGAGATGGAAACTCCATGATGCAGGCATTAACACCAGGCTGAACAAAGCTGTCTGGGCCAAAGGAATAAGGAACGTTCCATTTCGTATCTGGGTACAGTTGTCCAGAAAATTGTAATGAGGATGAAGATTCACCAAACAAGCTCTATATACATTGATCACCTATGTACCTGTCACCACTTTCAAAAACCTGCAAACAGTTAATGTGGATGAGAACTGATTGTCAAATAAAGTTATAAAATTGCAAAAACAAAAAAACAACCAGGGTAATATATACATAATATATAATCTACCAAGCATATTAAAATAATCCCCTCTGCAATACTCAGGCCTATCTGTTTGTCATACCCTATATACGCCTCTAACTTGAAAATATCCAGAACTAATTTTATCCCTAAAACCCACCTCTCTCTGGGAAAGTCTCTCCTGGTGAATTGTACCTCATAATTCATTACTTCGTTTTCTTCAAGCTCATTGTGATCCTCTTATTTTGTTATTTATATGTTGTGTATTTCCAAGTCATGGCATATATATCTGACTGGTCTTCAACTAAATTATCTATGTCTTCTTAGGGACACTACCTGCCATGTGTTTTAAATGTAAATCAACTGTCAATAATATCTTGGTCCTAACCGCTTTGGCTCAGTGGACAGAGCATCAACCTGCAGACTGAAGGGTCCCAGGTTCGATTTTGGTCAAGGGCACATGCCTCGGTTGCAGACTCAATCCCCAGTGTGGGGCGTACAAGAGTCAGACAATCAATTAGTCTCTCTCATCATCGATGTTTCTCTCTCTCCCTTTCCCTTCCTCTCTGAAATCAATAAAAATATATTTTAAAAAATAATATTATTTTAAAGATGTAATTCCTAGGAAATATGAAAAATCTAAGATGTGTTTAGCTGTTTGTACCGCTTAAATTTCAAACTGTTAAGAAAACACAATGAAGTGTTCTGATGGAGAAAACTACGGCATGAGAAAAAAAGATGCAAGTGGCTTATAGTTCTTCTTGTCTGGCTATAGGACTGGACATGGAATCTAAGCATGAAGATTCAGAACAAAAATGGGCCTAGTTACTGAGTAGAGCTCTGTTATATTGCAAGAATAAAGCAAAATGACAAAGTTAATACTGAAAGGCTCTCAGTTATTCAAAGAACTGCTACTCCAGAGTGGCTCCTCCAGATTGAACCAACCATTTTTCTGCCTTGAGAGTTCATCTTTTTAGAGTGGATTCCACTTTAGACCCTTTCAAAAAAAAAATAAATAAATCACACTGAGGTTAAAATATTGACATTCTGTATGTGAGATTAATTCCTCCTTTGAAACCCCTAAATAGTTAAATAATTCCAGTCACTCAATAGCCATAAATTAAAGAACAGCTATTATTTTATCCGGTTCACTCACCTAAGCAAGAGACTGACAAGGATCACATCTTCCAACTTAAAGCTTCTCACAAACATCACAATTTAGATAGAAATAAAACAATCCTCCTCTCTTCACCATTTGCCAACTCCCCAGCCCTGGGCTCCTTAAAAGAGAGTGAAAGAGTAGAAAAGTACAATGTACATATTGGCAGGGAGGAGGAAGGGGGAGGGAGCACGCCAGCTCGTCTTATTCCATGAAAACTTGTTTCTGGCTATCTCTAGAACAAAGAAATCTTTGTATTTAACTGAATAGATTAACTGTATATTAACAGAATCCCTATAAAGAAACATTTTTTTCTCACTTTAGAAATAAAATATAGCTTGTTGTAAAGAATATGGTGTTGGGAGTCAGTGAACACTGAACTCCAAATTGTGGCCCTGCCACTTAGTTACTACCATCGCTTAGGCAGGTACCGAAAGATCAAAGAACAAACAACATGTCTTATCAATGCTCAACCTCCAGGAGTAATGTTACAACTTCAGTTTGTATAAGAAATACCAGAGAATTGAAGTCCTGAGGACCTGCATGAATAAGCCTCTTAGATAGTTCTTATGCAAGAAGTATGTAAGACCATACTTTCAGAAATATTACTGAGCTTCTGATGGTTTAGAAACAAAGAATACATCTTAAGAGAAAGGTGAACTGATAAGGAACCTCAGGACTAGAACACCATAGTGACAGGGCATTTTTAAAAATCCCATTCAATAGAAGGTAACCCAGATATGGCATTTCCTGACTTTCACTCTAGCAACAGAAAGCTATCCGGATTGGCTCTTCGCTCCCCTGGTCCCACAATACCAGGCAAACCCTGCAGCAACTGCAAAGGAGATGGAACAAGGGTTCAACTAACAATAAGAAATAAGAGCCCAGCCAGCGTGACCTATGAATCAGGAGGTCACGGTTTGATTCCCGGTCATGGCATTGCCCAGGTTGCAGGCTCAACCCTCAGTGTGGGCGCTTGCAGCTGATCAATGATTCTCTATCATTGGTGTTTCTTTTTTAAAATATTTTTTTATTGATTTCAGAGAGGAATGGAGAGGGAGAAACAGAAACATCAATGATGAGAAAGAATCATTGATCGACTGCCTCCTGCATGCCTCCTACTGGGGATCGAGCCTGAAACCCAGGCATGTGCCCTTGATCGGAATCGAACCCTTCAGTCCACAGGCCAAACCAGCTAGGGCATCACTGATGTTTCTATCTCCCTCTCACTCTCACTTCCTCTCTGAAATCAATAAAAACATATTTAAAAAATAAGAAATGAGGCCAGGGGAAACATTCTTACTCCATTTCTCTCTTTCCTTTTTATAACAAAAATATTCATTATATCTATTTTCTCTCCTCCCATTATCTCTAAAATCCAAGTTATATCTCCTATTCTACTCAAGGCTCATTCCACTGAGCCACTGCTTCACTGACATGCCAGGCAAGCTACTGACCACAGGCCTTTTACTTGGTATTCTCAAGGCAGACATCCTCACTTTCTTCAGGTTTTTTCCTCAAAAGTCATTTCAATGAGGCCTTCCCATGACTATCCTTAAAACTGAAATCCTTCACCCTTCCACAACACACACACTCATTCATCCCCCAATGCGCGCACGTGCGCTCTCTCTCTCCCCTCCTGGTTTTATGATTAGAACTTACATATAAAATATTTTAATTATCTATCTTACTTATTGTCTTTTTCCCCCACTAGAGCCCTCTCCATGAGAGCAGCAGGGATTTTTGTCTTGTTCACTATCACATTTCTGGTGTCATAAACAATATCTGGCATGTGGTAGGTGTTCAGATACTTGTAAGGGAGAAAAACAGGAAGGGAAAGAGGATAGAAGTTATAACCATGTCTATCTTTTCCTTACAATAGATAAAAACCAAAGTAATGCTACAGTGATTCTAACCCAGCCGTGGGCAAACTACGGTCCTCGGGCCGGATCCGGCCCGTTTGAAATGAATAAAACTAAAAAAAAAAAAAAAAAAAAAAGACCGAACCCTTTTATGTAATGATGTTTACTTTGAATTTATATTAGTTCACACAAACACTCCATCCATGCTTTTGTTCTGGCCCTCCGGTCCAGTTTAAGAACCCATTGTGGCCCTCGAGTCAAAAAGTTTGCCCACCCCTGTTCTAACCCCTTTCTCATTTGGTGCCAATTGATCTCATAAAACACTCTTTTCTCTTTTTCCCAAAATGGGTTACACAAAATTATATTCCACACTCTTAATCCAGACATACATATGACCAGGGAAAATAAAGCTGTATTACAAAGTGAAAACTGCCAGCAAAGTATTTTCACCCATATTCTTAACACCAATCACACACAACTTGAATGGATGCTTACTTACTGAGGGTTTTATGACATAAAATCCTCACATCTCAATTCACACACTTTCAAACCATTAACTAATAGTTAGAACCCTGAATTATGTGATATACAGAAGATACTCTCTTTCAAAGTTTTCTTTGCAACTTTGACCATTCCTTCATATGAACTTGAAAGTTATTCTGTCAGGTTCTTCTTTACCAAATAGTATATCAATCTGCTCCCACCCCACCTCTAAAAAAGAACTCAAAATTTTAAGAAATAATTTGTGTGTGTGTGTGTGTGTGTGTGTGTGTGTGTGAGAGAGAGAGAGAGAGAGAGAGAGAGAGAGAGAGAGAGAGAAATAGTTTTGAATGAACTAGTCAGCCCAGAGACTAACTAGCTTATAGTAAAAACTTACTGAAGGCACAAAGACAGGCATTTTCACTGCCCTAACAACTGAGAGATACAGCAAGCAGTGATACATATTATAATGCCTAGCATTACAATAATTAGTTGAAGTAACTGCTGCTGCTCTAACTTCTGGCAGAACTAATTCAGCTTTCAGCCACCAAAAGGTATTCCCTGCCCTTCCATTTAATGACAAACATTTGTTTTGGTAAATATGTATTCTTTAAACACACTTGAGAAACAGAAAACTGAAACCAAGTGTCTTTTATTCTGAATCAAATTAAAGCATGCTCAGCAAGGTATATATGGACAGGCCATACTGGCATTTTTAGTGGGCAGAGGCCAATAATGCTGCTTAACTACAATACATAGAAAGTCTCCACAACAAAATGTCAATGGGAACCCTATTTCATTTATTTTTTATTTTTCCAAGTCTATGTTTTTAATTGAGTGGTTATCCTTCCAAGAAATGTGTGTACACACACACACAAATCAGAAAGAGACCATTACTCTAGGTCAAAAAATGATTGCAATTTATCTTCTGAGCGAATGATGAGTCTTACTGGTTCCATTCGGAGTGTATTTTTCTTACCAACTCTCTGTGGATGAAGAACTGTATTAGCCTGTCATTCACATAATACACATAACAACAATGATTTAGGGACTATCCTTCAACAGAGACATCATCTCTCAATCTACTGGCTCAGTTCCCCTGGTGGTTGCCTGGATGGCAGTTAAATAGTTGCTGTAACTTCTGTGCTCCATGGATCCTAACAGAATTGGCCAAGGCTTTGAGTGATGACATCAAGTACCTCATAGCAAAGGTGGGAACCCTGTTTTATATGAGCCATTGATAAGTATAAAACCTTACCTTTCCCAAGTAAACACTTCCTTTTGGCACCTCATGGTCCTACATTTTTTGTTGGCTTTTTGGCTAAGAAGCCAGAAAAGTCTTAAGGTTCTTTCATAATAAGGTGAGTGGCAAGGGAGAAGTTCAGACTGTGACCCAACATCATGAAGAAGAAGAAGAAGAAGGAAGAAGGAAGGAGGAAGGAGGGAGGAAGAAGGAAGGAGGAAGGAAGGAAGAAGGAGGAAGAAGGGAGAAGGAAGGAAGAAGGAAGGAGGAAGGAGGAAGGAGGGAGGAAGAAGGAAGGAAGGAAGAAGGAGGAAGAAGGGAGAAGGAAGGAAGAAGGAGAAGGAGAAGGAGAAAGAAGAAGAAAGAAGACAACAGAAAATATTAGGGTATGTAATATGTACTAGTATATATGCAGTAAGGGTAAGTAACTTTTCAGTTAGGCATATGTAAGCCAGTGGGTCTTCAGATTCACCTGCAAGTAGAATGAGTCACATATACTGTAGATCATGCTTAAGACAGACCTTAAAGCCACACAGGTCATTTATAAATTTAGTGAGTTGGACTTAAAAAACCTTACAAGGTTCTTTCTTTACAAGATGTGATGAACTTACAACCATCAGCATGAAGTACATCCTGTATGTACAGCTGTAATTTATACTGGGGTGAGAGGACTAGATAGCTACCTGCAAGATCCAATTCACTCCAGATGCTTCAGTAAAATTCTCTCCCTTATTTAATAATTAGACTGATATAGACTAGGATCTTGATGCCAAATCTAAATCTTAGTTACCCTCCCAAAACACGCCAAAAACTTTTAAAACCCAAAGAAACATTCAAGATTTTCTCTAAGCATCTCAATTTTTAAATGATTAAAATGGGACCCAAAAGAGTAAATGACTTTCCCAGAGTCATAAGTCAATTCAGTCAGTCAAGCTCTTAAAGGAAACATAGAAAAAAATCTCAGAGTCTGGTCTGAAGACATTAGCTAAGTTACATTCGAATTTTAAAAATTATTTTGGTTTCATTAACTAATTGACCAGGTAACTGTGACTCAAATGTCTTAAAAATTTAACTACTTTACTGACTCAGAAATAACACCACGTGAACAGTACAACCATGTTTGAAAATTTTCTAATATATAAAATTAAGCATAATATCTATTTTTAGAAATAAGCGGAAACCATATAAAAAGAAAAACATACACAGTGCATGGGGATGATGCCCAACCAACTGAGCCACACCAGCCAGGACTCAATGATAATTCTTGACTGAAATGTTTTTAAAGAACGTGCAAATTACTTTAAAATTAGATAATGAAAGCAATGCCTAAGTAAGTCATTAGACCAGGGGTGGGCAAACTTTTTGACTCGAGGGCCACAATGGGTTCTTAAACTGGACCGGAGGGCTGGAACAAAAGCATGGATGAAGTGTTTGTGTGAACTAATATAAATTCAAAGTAAACATCATTACATAAAAGGGTACAGTCTTTTTTTTTTTTTTAGTTTTATTCATTTCAAACGGGCCGTAGTTTGCCCACGGCTGCATTAGACTCTTGACTGACAGTCAACTGAGTCAATAGGTAACTAGCTTCCAAAAAACAAGTCTTAATCCCATTAAAGTTCATCAGATAATTGCTTCCCCATTTTAACAGATGTTAATTCCTTCAAAGAAGAAGGTTATAAATGACAACATACAAAAAGATTCTGATCAGATAAAGTTTAGAACAATTTGCCCTATCGGGTATGGCTCAGTTGGTTGAGCACTGTCCCATGCCCAGAAAAGTGGCCAGTATAATTCCGGTCAAGGCACATACTCAGGTGTGGGTTTGATATCCCAGTCGGGGAACATAAGGAAGGCAACTGATCAATATTTCTCTTTCACTTTGATGTTTCTCACTCTCTCTCCCTCTCCCTTCCTCTCTCTCTAAAAATTGAAAATAAAAAACAAAAGGTGTAGCACTTACTGGTTTGGCTCAGTGGATAGAGCGTCGGCCTGTGGCCTGAAGGGTCCAGGTTCGATTCCGGTCAAGGGCATGTACCTTGGCTGCGGGCACATTCCCAGTATGTGTGCGGGAGGCAGCTGATCAATGTTTCTCTCTCATCGATGTTTCTAACTCTCTATCTCTCTCCCTTCCTTTCTGTACAAAAACAAAACAAAAAGGTGTTAAAAAAAATTTTTTTTTTAATTTTAAAGGTGGCTGCAAATTCTTTGACACTCCTCCCATTGAGAGGCGGTGTTCTCGTCTCTTCCCCTTGAATCTGAGAGAGCTTCTGACTACTTCAGTCAATAGAATCTGATGGAAGTGACACTAGGTGACTACCCAGACTAGTTTATAAATGAACAGGCAGCTTCTATCCTTGTTTTGGTAAATACAGAATCTGACAGCCCTGAGGATGTTATGATGAAGAGTCCAAGTGTAGGCACACTTTGCCAGGGATGCCCAGTTGAGCAAAGTCCTCTAGACATCCCCAACAAGATGCCACACAAGTGAGGGAGGAAGCCATCTTGGAAGTATTTGCATCTTCCCAACCTGAGGCCTTAGACATCCTGAAACAGAGATAAGCCACTCCAACTGTCCCCTGAATTCTCACCCAACGAATCTATGAGAAAAATAAAATATAGCTTGTCTTATACCATTCATTCAGTTTGAGGTGGCTTGTTAAGCAGCAACACAAAATAAAAATAGTCATTATCCAACCAAGTTGAAATCTGCATACTTTACGACACAGCAATTCTTTTTTAAAAAATATATATTTTATTGATTTTTTACAGAGAGGAAGGGAGAGGGATAGAGAGTTAGAAACATCGATGAGAGAGAAACATCTATCAGTTGACTCCTGCACACCCTCTACTGGGGATCGAGCCTGCAACTAAGTTACATGCCCTTGACCAGAATCGAACCCAGGACTTTTTTAAAAAATATATATTTTATTGATTTTTTACAGAGAGGAAGGGAGAGGGATAGAGAGTTAGAAACATCGATGAGAGAGAAACATCTATCAGTTGCCTCCTGCACACCCCCTACTGGGGATATGCCCGCAACCAAGGTACATGCCCTTGACCGGAATCGAACCTGGGACACTTCAGTCCGCAGGCCAACGCTCTATCCACTGAGCCAAAGCAGCTGGGGCCCACCCAGCAATTCTACTCATGGATATAGACCCAAAAATCCTTTTAGCCCAAATGTAGCAGGAGGCATGTTCAAAAATGTTCAGAATAATAGCACTGGACATATTTTTTTTTAAAAAGGGAAAATCCAAATGTACACCAAGAGGAGAATAGATAAATTACAGTATATTTGCTCAATGAGGCAGTGAGTAATGAATGAACTACAGCTACATAAAATAACACAGATGAATTCTAGGAATAATGTTGAAAATCTAAGTCCAATAAAATAACTTACAGTACACTTTTTTGTAAAATTTAAAAATAAGCGAAAGTAACCTGGAGAAACTTTAAAAAAGCTGTGTCTGTATGTTTTACAACTGCCTTAGCATTTCTGCCCTTACAACAAAGATTTTATCTGTTGGCTTCCCTCTAATTTTTTAGGCAAACACAGGTATATAATACAACTAAAAAAGAAAAAAAGAGACAGAGAATTTAGGATAGAAAATGGGGGAGGGGGGTAATGTTATAGGTAAGTTTTTAGTAATAGCGTTGAGTTAGGCAGTATTGTCATAGGTATATCCAGAATCATACATTACTTCTCACAAACTCTACCACCACCACCCTGACCCAAGCTACCATCCTCTCTCACTAGGATAGTGGTTCTCAACCTTCCTAATGCCGCGACCCTTTAATACAGTTCCTCGTGTTGTGGTGACCCCCAACCATAAAATTATTTTCGCTGCTACTTCATAACTGTAATTTTGCTACTGTTGTGAATTGTAATGTAAATATCTGATACGCAGGATGTATTTTCATTGTTACAAATTGAACATAATTAAAGCATAGTGATTAATAACAACAATATGTAATTATATATGTGTTTTCCGATGGTCTTAGGCGACCCCTGTGAAAGGGTCATTCGACCCCCAAAGGGGTCGCAACCCACAGGTTGAGAACCGCTGCACTAGGATATTATAATAGCCCCCAGTTTATCTTGTTTCCCAGCTTCTTCCATAGCAGTCACTGTTTCCTTCAAACCAGAGAAGATCATGTTACTCCTCTATTCAAAGGTTGACACAGGCTTTTCTTTTTCTTGAATATATTTTTATTGATTTCAGAGAGGAAGGGAGAGGGAGAGAGCTATGAAACATCAATGATGAGAATCACTGATTGGCTGCCTCCTGCACACCCCACACCGGGAATTGAGCCTAGGCATGTGTCCTAATCAGGAATTGAACCTCGACCTCCTGGTTCATAGGTCAACACTCAAGAACTGAGCCACATAGGCTGGGCTGACACAGGCTTTTTACCTCATAGTAAAAGCTATCCTATATAATAAAAGCCTAATATGCAAACCGACAGAACGACTGGTGGAACGACTGGTTGCTATGATGTGTATTGACCACCAGGAGGCAGATGCTCAATGCAGGAACTCTTGATCACCCCGCTGGTCGCCCCACAGAGGGAGGCGACTGCCGACGAGCAGGCAGCGTCACCCGCAATCACCCCGCCAGTCACCTCCAAAGTAGGTGCCAGCGGGGGGCGAATGCCCCACAGATCAGCCCTGATCTCTGGCCAGGCCTAGGGATCCTACCCTGCAAGAATTTTGTGCACTGGGCCTCTAGTAATCTTTATAATAATCTATCAGTTTTCATATGACCTATTATCTCCCCCTACTCCTTTCCCTCTCTGACTTTACCTCCTACTAGTTCCCTCTCCCTGTTGAAGTTACACTTCCATGCAGGTTTTGTCCTTTTTGTTTGTGGTTTTTTTGCACCTGCTGTCACCCACTACTCCCAGCCCAAAATGTCTTCCCCACAGATCCCCATGCCTAACACACTATTTAATATTGCATCCCCTCCTTCTCTACATTCCTATCCCTCATCTGCTTCATTTTTTTCTCCACAGCATTTATCGCCATTTAACATAAAACATATTCTACTTATTTACTGTCCTGACCTCCATCTAGAAAACAAGGGCAGGAATCTGGATTGATTTTGTTCTCTGCAGCAACTAACATGTACCTGACCTTCAACAATAAGTGATGGGTGCTGAAGGTAATATAATGAATACTGATAGGAAATTAAAACCAGAATATAGCTGCTAGCACACTACAGTCTAAACAAAGTCCCAAATTCTCGACAACTCTCTTAAAGACTTCAAGTTCCTCTATTAGGAAAAATGTGCTCGTCTGAGAGGTTGGGCTTCTGCTTTCATGAAATTTCCCATCGATTTTCTAATCCCATATATAGCCACTAAGTATACCAGGCAGGAAGAGATTCACGGGTAACAAACATATTTAGGCTGCTATTATATAGACCAGAGGGTCTCAACCTGTGGGTCGCGACCCCTTTGGGGGTCGAACGACCCTTTCACAGGGGTCGCCTAAGACCATCGGAAAACACATATATAATTACATGTTGTTTCTGTGATTAATCACTATGCTTTAATTATGTTCAACTTGTAACAATGAAATTGGGGGTCACCACAACATGAGGAACTGTATTAAAGGGTCGCGGCATTAGGAAGGTTGAGAATCACTGATATAGACAAAGATTAATTTAACCACACATACTTAAAGATAAGCAAGTATTCTCATTGTAAAATATGGAACATTTCTAAAAAATGGGGGAAGGCTCTGGCTGGTATGGTTCAGTTGATTAGACCATTGTCACATATACCAAAGAGTCCCAGGCTCAATCCCCAGTCGGGGTTTGTACAGGAGGCAACCGATTCATGTTTCTCTCTCACAACAATGTTTCTCTATCTCTCCCCTCCTCCTTCCTCTCTAGAATCAATTAAAAACATATCCTTGGGTGAGGACTTAAAAAAAAATGGGGGGAGAATCTTCTATCAACTACAAGTATGGTTAGCAATAGTGAATTTATCCATCCTGATCAAACAATTTATACTCATTAAGTATCAAGCCCTACATTCAGCGGAAACTTCTTATAAAATAAGCGGAAAAAGGAAACCCTAGTCAGTAATACCATAAAACCAACTTTTACTAAGAGTGCACTGATTAGGAAAAGATGAGTTAAAGAACAATGTAGTTGAACCGACACTTCTACCCTTCAGACCAGTTTGTGTGGTTGTGTTCAGTAATATCAGGTTTACCTTCACTACTGTCCATTACATTTCAGTCCCCAGGCTTTAAAATCCGAAAGAACAGAAAGAGATGCCAGTATTATTAGTAATATTAAAAATAGTTCCCACTTTTTGAAACCTGAAGGGCCTGGTACTTGACATATATAGTTTTCTAAACTTAGAAACAATCTAACAAAGTGAATATTGTTTTCCAAGGCTATTCAGACTAAGCAATTTGGACAAAGTCACACAGCTGACTGTACCAATAGGAATTCAAACTCAGTCTGACTCAAAAATCTGCATTCTAAAATATACCTCAACCAGAGGCCCTAGCGGCTGCCGGCTGCTGGCCGGGGCCTCCCTACCTTCCTCTGGCAGGCCCCACCCCTGCCACCAGGTCGAACTCCTGGAAGAACTCCATTTGAGGGGACAATTTGCATACTTCACTTTTATTATATAGGATAAAGCTGTTTTTAAAAGAAGAAGCCTGGCCTGGCCGGTGTGCCTCAGTGGTTGAGCATCCACCTATGAACCAGGAAGTCACAGTTTCATTCCCCGTCAGGGCACTTGCCCGTGTTGTGGGCTTGATCCCCCCAGTATGGGGCGGGCAGGAGACAGCCAGTCAATGATTCTCTCTCATCACTGATTCTCTCTCCCTTCCTCTCTGAAATCAATAAAAATATTTTTTTTAAAAAGTAGTAGTCTGAATTCTTTCCACTAGTCCACACTGCTTTTCTTAGTCAAAACTGAAATTCTTATAATTAATATATAAAGCATATTGAGTTCTGGACAATATCAAGGAGTCCCTATCAGTAGAAAGTTTTAGCTAAATAAAGAAAAGGGGACTTAAAATCTGAAAATATTTACCTAATAAGAACTGTAATGCCCAGTTGGTGTGGCTCAGTGGTCGAGCGTCGACCTATGAACCAGGAGGTCACGGCTCGATCCCAGTCAGGGCATATGCCCGGGTTGTGGGCTCCATCCCCAGTGTGGGGTGTGCAGGAGGCAACCGAACAATGATTCTCTCTCATCGTTGATGTTTCTATCTCTCCCTCTCCCTTCCTCTCTGAAATCAATAAAAATATCTTTTAAAAAAAAAAGAACTGTAATAACTTTTCTTCAACTTCAAATTAAATGAGTTTTAAGCCTCAGTTTTCCAAAGTCCTTTTCTCCAAGACATTTGAGTATCCTAAAAATAAATACATAAATAGCCTGGATATTTATCTCCTTTGATAAGTAGAAAAAAGTAATATGAAAATGTTCCTGGCTCTACTATGCAACAAAAATTGCCCAACAATATATAATCTTTCCTTAAAAAATTGGAACCAAGATGACGGCATAGGTAAACACCTGAACTTGCTGCCACGTACAACCACATTAAAACTACAACTAAAAGACAAAATGAATAGCATCCAGAACCAAGGGAAGGCTGGCTGAGTGGAAATTCTACAACTAGAAAGAAAGAGAAAAGCGCATTGAGTCTGGCAGGAGGTGCAAGTGTGGGAGGTACAGAGGCACGCGCGAAAGGGGCTGGAGCTGGGTACGCTGTTGTCTTTTTCAACCAGGAGGGAGGTACAAGCTCCCAACTGCTCTAAAATCCAGTTCTGGGCGAGAATCTGGGGACCCAGACTCATACAGAGAGAAACTGGACTGTCTGGCATCAGGCCGGGAAGTGAGGGAGACTTTCTTGCAGAGGTGTTTGCAGCGTTCATTGTTTCTGCCCAGGGGGAGGGACATAGAGACCCAGGGACCTATCCGGGAGGGCTGACAGCAACCATCGCTGTTTGCACCGCCCCGTGACTCCCTGAGACCACGCCCCACACAACTTACACCACCACCCAAGCTGTGCGCAAAGGCTTTTGCATACTAATAGCCTGGCCTTTCTCCGCCTAAAAACCTGTCAAACTGTAGCTGGGTCAGAGAAACCCAGAGCTTTCAAAAGGCCTAAGGCTCCTCAGCAGCCTGAATTACTTCACAGCTGTGCCTTATTTGGGCACCTCCAAACCCCAAACAAAGAGGAGGAATCTGCAAATCTCTCTGTAGCTCCTGCAGGGTGGCCTCAGGCAGTGGGTGACTTTGCACCCCCTTGAAGATCCAAGAGTCAGCCTACCCAGTGGTCAGAGTGAGACCATCCAGATTACAACTCTTCACATCCAGAAGAGACACACTCAGGGGGCAGACTCAGTGAGCACCAAAGCCCCACTAAAGCAAGTTCTGCCCCAGAAGGGTGTCTCCAGCACAGAAGTTCTCCCATTGCAGACACAACTGGTCCTCCCAGCCAATTGGCCTGGAGGTCAATTCCTCCCAGTGATACCAACAGCAATCAATGCTTAACTACATCAAGACTGTGCACACAGCCCACAAAGGGGTGCACCAAGAGTGTCCACCTCAGGTAATTGGGGAGGCTGAGCCACTGGGCCCTATAGGACACCTAGCACACAAAGCCACT
>NW_005354174.1:3518873-3520853 GCF_000412655.1 Myotis brandtii
ATAAATTTAGTGAGACCTTCAATAAATCTAGTGAGACCCTCAAGGATATGAAAAAGGACCAATTGAAAATTAAGCATACACTGACTGAAATAAAGAATATTATACAGAGATCCAATAGCAGACCAGAGGATCCCAAGAATCAAGATTTGAAATACGAAGAAGCAAAAAACACCCAACAGAAAAAGCAAAAGGAAAAAAGAATACAAAAATATGAAGATAGTATAAGGAGCCCCTGGGACAACTTCAAGCATACCAACATCCGAATTATGGGGGGGCCAGAAGAAGAGAGAGCAAGATATTGAAAACCTATTTGAAGAAATAAGGACAGAAAACTTCCCCTACCTGGTGAAAGAAATAGACTTACAAGTCCAGGAAGTGCAGAGAACCCCAAACAAAAGGAATCCAAAGAGGACCACACCAAGACACATCATAATTAAAATGCCAAGAGCAAAAGACAAAGAGAGAATCTTAAAAGCAGCAAGAGAAAAACAGTTAGTTACCTACAAGGGAGTACCCATACAACTGTCAGCTGATTTCTCAACAGGAACTATGCAGGCCAGAAGGGAGTGGCAAGAAATATTCAAAGTGATGAATAGCAAGATCCTACAACCAAGATTACTCTACCCAGCAAAGCTATCATTTAGAATTTAAGGTGAGATAGAGAGCTTCACGGGTAAGAAAAAGCTAAAGGAGTTCATCACCGCCAAACCAGTATTATATGAAATGCTGAAGGGTATTCTTTAAGAAGAGGAAGTAGAAGAAAAAGGTAAAGATAAAAATTATGAACAACAAAGTGATAACAAATACATATCTATCAACAAGTGAATCTAAAAATCAAGTGAATAAAAAATCTGATGAACAGAATAAACTGGTGAATATAATAGAATCAGGGGCATAGAAAGGAAGTGGACTGACAATTCTAGGGTGGAAGGGAGTGTGAGGGGTGCGGGAAGAGTTTGGCCAAAAATCATACACCTATGGACAAGGACAGTGGGGGGGAGAATCCGGGTGGAGAGGAGCTATGGGGGGGAAAGAGTAACAACTGTAATAATCTGAACAATAAAGATTTCTTTAAAAAAAGAAAAAATTGGTCAAGGTCATTACCCAATCTCTAAGTAATATATCCAACTGGATTATCATGCTAATAAAGAAAAGGAAAGCCACAGGAAGCTCAAGAAGTAATTTATAACTGGCTCAGAAGTTTGGTGACATAGTAGGATTATGGGAGCCAGCAAAAACTGCATGTAATAAAATGTCTTTTAGAGAACACCACCACTTTCCCTATAACAGAGTTCAAAGGGTTATTTTCACTCTTCAGTCACACTAAGGACCAGAAGGCCAATCATGACACAGAGTAACCAGATTTCCTAAAAAGGCGTTCAATTCTGTGTTCTCTTCAGAATCTTCCTATCCCAACAATCCTATATAAAAGGCTAATAAGCATATCAACCAAATGGCAGAACCGGTCGCTATGATGTGCACAGACCACCAGGGGGCAGACGCTCAATGCAGGAGCTGCCCCCTGGTGGTCAGTGTGCTCCCACAGGGGGAGCACCGCTCAGCAGAGGCTGGGCTCACAGCTGGCAAGCGCAAAATATATATATATACATATATATATATGTGTGTATATATATATCCATATCCCTCCCTCCATGCCTCCCTCTCATATCAATTAAAAAAACAAAAAAAAAACTGTAATGTGATCCTACCCAGCAGTTTGGCTCAGTGGATAGAGCATTGGCCTTTGGACTGAAGGGTCCCACGTTTGGTTTCAGGCAAGGGCACGTACCTGGGTTGCAGGCTCAATCCCTGGCCTTGGTTGGGGCGAGTGCGAGAGACAACCAATTGATGTCTCTCTTTCACATCGGTGTTTCTATCTCTGTCTCTCCCCCTCCCTTTCACTCTCTCTAAAAATCAATGGAAAAATATCACCGGTATGCATATATGCATAACCCATGGTTGCAAACAGTGGGGTGGTGA
>NW_005354174.1:3520921-3538772 GCF_000412655.1 Myotis brandtii
GGTGGATGGGGGGGAAAGGGGACATATGTAATACTTTCAACAATAAAGATTTTTTAAAAAATAAAATAAAAAGATCAGGTGAGGATTAAAATTTAAATTTTTTTAAAATTGTAATTTAAGTTATCTTTCTACAGCAGAATGAAGAACTAAACCGACAGGAGATCAGCAGAAAGGTTCTCCAGGTGGAGGGACTAGTAGGTGTACAGACCGGAATGCACTTGCCTTGTGGAGTAAGACGACCAGTGTGGTTGGAGCATAGTGAGCCAAGGGAAAAGTAGTAAGATGATATGATACCAAAGAGGTAAACAAAAGCAAACAGAACCTGCATCCTTGTAGGACCTTGTAGCCTACAATAAGGTGATTTGTGTCTATGCAGACTCAACTTTGCCATTTACTTGCTGTGTGAATTTCAACAATTTATCTAGCCTTTTAAAAGAGGATAATATCTACCAATCACCTTGAGAATCAAACAATACAGTACATATAAAGCACTATGTACAATGGCTGGTACATCGTTTCAAATACTGGCTATTAATCCTAGTGCTAGCAGGATTATATGATTATCAAGTCTAGTGGTTCTCAATATATGTTTCCCACCCCAGCAGCTTCAGCAACACCTGGGAATATTTTAGAAACCCACATTCTAATGCTCTACTCAGGACACACCAAATCATAAAATGAATTGTGGCCCAACCAGGTGATTCTGATGAGCACTAAAGTTGAAGAACTTGAAAGCTGGAGCTTCTAGTCAAATCTCCAGATTTCACACATAAATAAGTAGAAATCTAAAGAGATTTAGTGACTTGTCCAAAATAACAACAATGGAGACCATTTGTTTAGGGTCCATTATATGCAAGATATTATGCTGGCCTGGCCACTTGACATTTGTTATCTCAGGTCCTTTTAACAATCCAGCCAGCCGCCCCTCCCCCCAAACCCCACATAAACAGAAGAAAAACTGAGGTCCAGAGGAGTGAAATAATTTGTCAAAGGTTGCTCAATTATTAAGTGGTAAAGTCAACGTTTAAACCCAAGAACGTGATCCCCAAATCCTTAGTGGAACTAGGACTACTAACTGGTGTAGGGGAGCAGTACTGAAAGCACCCCAAGACTTCACTCAAATACACCGGTCTTCTTACTCTATCACAGCACTTTAGCTGCAATAATTTTACTATGAAACATACCAGAAATTACCACTACTTTAAGCTCAGAACAGAGATGATAATTTGTTCTTCACTCCAAATAGAAAAAGAACAACAAAGACATACTATAACGATAGATTATGAGATAGGAAGAAACAGAAGTCAGGGCGGCTTAGAGAAATTAGTATGGCATAATTTTGCAGCATAAATATAAGAAAAGCATAAGAAAATATTTGCTATTCAATCTTCCTATTCTCACTATTCCCAAGAGCCTACTAATTTTATATAGTGGGTTATCAACTCACTAAAATGGCTACAGATTTATAAAAGCCCAATGATAATAGTAAAGTGTTTTTAATATAAAGTAAGTGTTATAAATTTTTTAATTCTAAAAATTTTAAGTAAACAAATTGGGTAACTCTCTTCTTCACCCTTCAATCCCAAATTCATTTAACCAAGTTGAATAGTATTCCTTCTGCATACTCCAGTACCAGTGATAAAAAGGAACCAGAAGAAAACAGAAAAACAAAATTTATTATTTAATTTCTACCTTCTCTATTACGTATCTTCATTCACACAATACTGTTTGGAACCTTGTGTTAGGCAGTGGGCTACAGATAAGTACCACAATACAGCTTACACTGTAGTGAATGAGAGACAAAAAACTGTAGTGGGTAAGAGACTAAAATAGCCATGCTAAATAAGAGCTGAGGAAAAGATGTTAGAGAGAATAGTAAGTCCAAGAGGTGTAACTTAAAGATTTTGATTGGTTCAAGGAAAGGGGGCCAGAGTACAAGGCAGAATACAGCCCTAACCAATTTGGCTCAGTGGATAGAGCATAGGCCTGTGGACCCAAGGGTCCCTGGTTAGATTCCGATCAAGGGCATGTACCTTGGTTGCAGGCTCCTCCCCGGCCCAGCAACCAATCGATGAGTTTCTTTCACATCAATGTCTCTCTCTCTTCCTCTCTCTAACAGATAAATGGGAAAGCATCCTCAGATGACGATTAACAATACTAAAGAAAATAGTAAGGTATGAGGCTGAAAAAACAATCAGGAATAATGGCATTTATAAGGCCTTAAAGGCTATAGCAAGAAGTTTAGGTTTTATTCTAAAAGCAAATGGAAACTAATGAAAGGTTTTTAAGCAAGAAAGTAACATTAAGTTTAAAATGACCACTTTGTTGCAATATAAAAAACAGACTTAGGAAGAAAAAGTGAATACAAGGAAACTAGTTAGGAGAGGTTCAAGGAGAGATAATTATGGTTGTGAAGATGAAGTCAACAGATCGAAATATATTTTAGAAACAGAACCAGAAAGTCATGTAAAAGACTGATAGTAGGAATGATTAAATACGAATCAAGGTCCTTATAAAATGAGGGTGGAGCTCTTATGAATGGGATTAGTGCCCTTATAAGAGACCTCAGGGAGCTCTCTCTTCCTCTTTACTATAATGAGAAAGAAGTATGAAGTGTGCAATCCAGTATGGAGCCTACACAGAAACTGACCATAATGGCATCCTGATCTCCGATGTCCAGCCTTTGGAACTGTGAGAAATAAATGTCTATTGTTTATATGCCACCCAGTCTGTGGTACTTTGTTATAGCAGCCTAAACTAAGACAAAGGTGGACTCCTAGACTTTATTACATACTGTAATGAGGAATGAGGTGGAGATAGGGAGGTGGAGTTGCAGGGTGGTGAGAAGTAAAACTGGATTTTAGCAAGGGGAATCAAGAACTCCGCTTTAACATACTAAATTTGAAATACCTACAAGACAGACAATTGGATATGAATCTAAACTTCAGAAAGAATATATAGTTGGACTAAAAATATAGTTTGGAATTATTAGTGTATGGATGATACTTAAAGGACAGGAAGAGTATAAGGAAGGGGGGGGGTATTTGAAAACTAAACCCTGAAGTACTGTAATATTTAACAGGTAGGGAGAGAAGAGGGCCCAGAAATCTGTATAGAGAAGGCAATGGGGAAGGCGGGAGGGGGGCGAATATGCTGTATCTCTACTCTTTTGCCCCATCTATATAGTCTCTAACTCATTCCTACACATCTTTATCAATAAATAAAAGAATACTTTTTAAAAATAAAAAGATGTGACTTTTATCTTTTAAAGACAGATTCTGAAATATATAGAGATGAAAAATATGTTGTATAGACTTGGCTTCAGAATAATCGGGGTGTGTGTGTGTGTGTGTCGTGGTGGTGTTGTGGGGTGTCTAGATAAAACCAGAATAGCCATGAGTTAATGCCTGCTGTAGCTGAGTGATACACACATACACACATGGGGGTTTAACTGCACACATGGGGGTTTAACTGCACTGTTCTCTCCAGTTGTATGTAAGCTTAAATTTTCTACAATAAAACATAAAGGGAAAAAGGAGTTGACAAACACCAACCAGCACAAGAGTAACATCTCGATTTTACTCAGAGTAATGAGAGCTACAACCCAAGGACTTACAGGGCTGACCCAGACATTCTAGAAGTTTAAAGGCACACCAATGGAATTTAAGGGTGAAAATATTTTTTCCCTAAACTATGTATTGTTATTTTTAAATAATGACTCACAATTCTCCACAGGGCTATGGCAAACTAGGCTCTACTTAACACTTTCATTTCTTACGACACATACTTGAGTTAGAAAAATTTTATCATTTTTAAAATCTCTTACATTAGCTTGGGAAACTAGAGAAACCTTCACACATTAACTGAGTAGACATCAAGTGATCCTACAATAGTTAAAAAACCATTCATCACACACATTCTGGGAGATGCACAAGGCTCAACAGTTACTAACCAGTGAGAGGTTGGGTGCTGCAGGCTCTCTCTGGGTCAAAACCCTATACACTAGTCAATTATGATACTGTATTTAATACAGAAAATAACACACAGTAATCTTCATATAAAAGACCACAATTTCAAGATGAGAATTCCTAATCTACACACTTTAAATAAAATATTACTTTTCTCTTTTTTTAAAAATTTATTTTAGAGAGAGAGAAGGGGGTAAGCAGAGAGAGAGATGGGGGGAGAGGGGGAGAGAGAGAGACAGAGACAGAGACAGAGACAGAGACAGAGGCAGACAGAGACACTGATCAGTTGCCTCCCATACACAGCTAAGCTGGGGATCAAACCCGCAACCTAGGTATGTGCCCTGACCAGGAATCAAACTGGCAACCTTTTGGTGTATGATGTTCCAACCAACTGAGCCATTCAGCCAGGGCTAATGTTCCTTTTCTTAATCAAAGTTTTCTTTCCTAAAACCTGACAGTTATTATGAATTCACCACCAAAATTAAATTTATTTTACATATGCATGTACATATTCACATACCCATAATCATCCTTCTTAGTTGTAAGAAGAGATAAACCAAATCTTTACCCTCTTCTACTAAAATAAAAAATTTCCCCTAGAAATGCTGAGGATTGAAATGCGTCACAAAAAGTAGAAATTTGACAGTATCAACACTCACATTTAAATTGAAATCCTCAATGGTAAAATGCATGACATAAATTCTCTACATAGACTGGTTGCTCAAAGGTCAATCCTCCCTCATTTCTTCTAGTCATTTATCAACCAAATCCAAAGGCCTTTTCCATCGCCCACCTGACTCGGGTTCTCTGTCCCCAGAAAGTTCCAAGAATATTCAGAAAGAAGAAACAAAAGAGGAAGGGAAATTTTTTATTAAATTTACATAGTACCTTTCCTCTCAGGCTTCACAATTTAATAAAACCAATAGAAGAAAACCAGAAGGTTCAAAGCATTAATGACCTAGAAGGCAAAACACAAGTGCAATTTAACTGTCATTATGGACCAAATTATGCCAAAACACAGTATCGCCTGTGTAAATTTAATTAAACCTGTGTAAATTAAAACAAAGCAAAATGTTCAAGGGTTAGTTTGTCAAGGTTACTTTTATTTTCTGGGCTGGGAATCGAGTCTCACAAACAGTATAAAAAATATAAAGAAAAATATCACAATTCTTCAATTATTTACAGATTAAAATACTTCTGAACATTTGTTATTTGGGGTTGGGGTTACAACAAAGCTAGAGTACAGTGTAACATCAGGTATAGAAAGCAGATGCTACACAGTGAGACTGTAAAACTTTTCTCTCAAAACATTATGCTAACCTCATCTTCTGAGCTTCTATTCATACTTGACTCCCTCGGCTCATCTCTATCCCCTAGTCCCCCTTCATCCCCTTTTTACTCCACCTACTTATTCTCTACCCAACCCCATCCTCTCTAATGTCTGATAGTCAAAATAGTATTTCATGCTGCCCTGGTCGGTGTTGCTCAAGGGTTAGATTATCAGATCTCACACACTGAAGGGTAGTGGGTTTGATTCCTGTTCAAAGAGCACGTGCCTGGGTTGCAGGTTCGATCACAGAGGCAGCCAATTGGTCCCCTCCCCGCCCCTCCCCTCCGTTCCATTCCCTAAAATCAATGGAAAAAATACCCTTGAAATGAGGATTAACACACACAAAAATATTTCATGCTAAAGCATTCACTGAAATATTGTGATTTTACAACCAAATATTATCTCCCCCTTTCTATAAACTTTAGAAGCTTATTACAATATTCTTAGAGTTGCATACCGCAAACGTACATCCATGTATAACTTATGACTCCTCAAAAACTTAACTACTAATAGCTTACTGATGACAAATAGCATAACCTTGCTGATAACATAAACAGTCCCTTAATACATATTCTGTGACATGAATTATACTGTATTTGTACAATAAAATAAGCCAGAGAAAGAAAAATGTTATTTTTAAAAAATCGTAAGAAAAATACATTTACAGTATTTATTGAAAAATAAAATCTATGTGTAAGTGGACCCATGCTGTTCAAATCCACATCGTTCAAGGGTCAAATGTACTACTTATGTATCTCACTTTGTATCCTCAAAGTTTAACAATAGCATGCTATCTTCAGAGTTCCCTCTCCAAATCCTTATAATATAGCAGACACTCAATATTCATTGGAAAAAATTGTGAATTCACCCCTCTAGATACAAACAATTGTCATAAAACTTTTCAGTGTGCACTTAAACAATATGACAACATGGCTTCCATCTTCCTGTTTTGAAAACTGTTTCACAAGAATGACTCATCCTTCAGTGGAAAAATCCAGATGTAAAGGTTGCTAAAGTGTGTTACAATCAGTTCCCCAGGCTCTCTAGCTACCCTCAGACATGAACAGAGGCTAAGGGCTGCTAAAGCTAGTTCAGTGATCTCTGCCCTAGGTACAGCAAGTTATTCAGGAATAGAATTCACATTTCCTGACTCCTGCCTTAACTTCAGAAAAACATTATTCACACACTACAAAGACATTATTAGCCTTCAAGTCCCTAAATCAAGAGCAAGCCTGGCTGTTTGAATTTAAATTTGTCTAAAGGTTCAAATATCTTTAAAAATGCTAAGTCAAATTCAAAGATAGTAAGTCAAATAAAAAGGTAATTAAGTATTTTTCACCTGATCCAAAGGCGTCACCCAACAGCAAGGACTGGAGTCAAAGGATCATCATAAAAGCCCACCAATATAGAAGATTAGAACTCACAAAATAACAGAATTACATGATTCACACTAATCTTACCTCTAACCAGGAATCCTGTGATAAATTCATTAAACCTATTCACACTCCACTGCAACCCAGTGGGCTAAAATCAATCCTACAGGCATCAGACACAGTATTACCATTGAAAGTTCCTAATCCTATCTAATAAAGATGGAATATGCAAATTGACCCTCACTCCACGACAAAGATGGCGGCGCCCACAACCAATAAGGAAGGAATATGCAAATTGACGTGACAAAGATGGTGGCAGCTGGGCCAGGACGCTTGCTATGGGGAGGGGCAGGGGGTGGAGGGAGCTACAGGAGGGCGGAAAGGCTGGAGCGAAGGCAGAAGGTGGCTCCAGCCCAGAGAGAAGGCAGAAGGTGGAGGCCAGAGCGAAGGCCCAGGTCCCGGGTGCCGGAGGGAAGCCGGTGCCGGCAGCCAGGGGAAGGAAGGCCTACTCTTTTGTTTTTTTAATATATTTTATTGAATTACAGAGAGGAAGGGAGAGGGATAGAGAGTTAGAAACACCAATGAGAGAGAAACATTGATCAGCTGCCTCCTGCACACCCCCCATCGGGGATGTGCCCGCAACCAAGGTACGTGCCCTTGACTGGGATCGAAAACGGGACCCTTCAGTCTGCAGGCCGGCGCCCTATCCATTGAGCCAAACCAGTCAGGGCGAGGAAGGCCTACTCTTGCACGAATCTTCGTGCATCGGGCCTCTAGTTTGTTATAAAGTCTTAAGTTTTAAGTAGAGACTAGTGTCAATTCATTAAAAGGGAAAACAGGAAAAAGGAAAACTAGAAGTCTTTCTTACTGCTCTATCGCCAAATCTAGAGATATTGTAAGAACATACAATACCTGAGATATTGTAAGAACATTATCTCTGTTTACTAAATAAATGAAGGAAAACCTCATTTTTATAAAGTAAACTCACAGTATTCCTATTATTTTCTGTCTTCTTACCACACTTGGCCAAATTTTTGGAACCAAGTTTTAAATATTTCATAGGTAAAGAAATGCATAATGCCTACCATGCTTTGAATACAGTGACAAATACAATTAAATATTTGCTCTCATCAAGTTCAAAAGTTTCCTCAAGTCATTTTACTTCCCATACTAACCTTCTTTATTTTTTAACATCTATTTTTTCATCAGGGTTCCTCCACCCATTATATCATTCATCCACCTATATAAAAATATGCCTATCCACACATTCAATGAATTGCTTACTATGTATTAATTAGCACAAAGAACAGAGAAAACCCCAAGCTTTGAAGTAATAAAACCCTGATTCTACCTCATGGTTTTAACTATTAATTATTAAGCTATGTGATGGCGGTTAAGTCACTTATTATGTCTAGTACTCATTTTTTCCTACCTGCAAAAATGTAAAGGATTAATAAATCTCTCTAAATAAAACCCTAATACGCAAATAAACCAGACAGCAAAACAACCGAACAAACGAACAACCGGTCACTATGACGTGTGCTGACCACCAGGGGACACGTGTGGAACATGGCAGGCATTCGGCAGCAGAGCATCGAACATGGTGGGCGTTGGCCGCAGCGGGATGGTGGAGCAGGTGAGCGGGGGTGCCAGACCAAGGCGGGGTGCCGGTCACTGTCATCAGGGCGAGCCTCTGGTGGTTACTGAAAATTCTTTGCTCCTGTGTGGTGTGGTGTGGTCCCTTCCAGCACTCCCACCTGCTGCTGGCGCCGGAGCTGCTGCTCACATCCGTCAGTGGGTGCGAGTGGTGGCTGCCAGCCCTAATGGCCCCTTAGGGGTTCTCCACCTCCCCCTGCTCCTGAGGGGCGATTGGGGCCAGCAGCCACCTCTCACACCCACTGCCAGCGCCGGCCCCACTCGCACCTGCTGCTGGCACTGGCCCCAATCGCCCTGCACCATCAGCAGGTGTGAGTAGGGCCAGCACCGTCAGCGTGTGGTAGTGGTGGCAGCGAGAGCAGGGCTGCCAGCAGACGGGACAGAGGGCCACGGCCGGAGAAGCTGGGCAGGGGTCAGAGGATGGGCAGAGACCCGCCCCTGTGCCCACCACAGCCTCGCGGCCCACGGTTCCTTTCAAGGTGCATGAATTCGTGCACTGGGCCCCTATTATGTATATAAAAAGCATAGTGTCAATAATAGCCTCTAAGGGAGTTTTTCCTTTCCTCTTCCTTCTCCTATAATAGCATACTTTGACTCTGAAAAGTATCACTCCAGGAACAGAAAGCACTCTTAGAAAACACTGTCTTAAAACACACACACACACACACACACACACACACACACCCAAAAACCTAAAATTAAACAAGCACTTTTGGCCCTGATCTAAAAGCAGCCATAATAATTTAAGTAAATCAGCATGATCAAGAGAGACGATTATTTTCTACTTGTTTTCTTTTCTCTCTTTTTAATTCCTTCACCCGAGGACACTGGGGTGGGGGAAGAAGAGAGAGAAAAACATCAACCAATAACATGTAACCCAGGTATGTGCCCTGACCATTAATCGAACCCTCAATCTTTTGGTGCAAAGGATGACGCTCAACCAACTGATACACTCTGGCTGGGCTCTACTTGTTTTAATTACCAAAATAAACCTCATAATGAATTTTAAATAGCATAAAGAAAATATCACCTATACAACCACCAAAATTTTTAAAAACAAGGATGTTTCCATTAAATAATTATATTCATTTCCATTTTAAAACACATGATGGGGAAAGAATAGCATTTTCAATTAATGATGCTGGAACAACATGCAAAAGAATGATTTGGACCCCTACCTCACACCTTATATAAAATTAACTCAAAAAGGATCTAAGAGCTAAAACTATAAAACTCCTAGAGGGAAGCATAGGAGTGAATTCTTTATGAACTTGCGTCAGGCAATAGTGTCTTATGCTATGCCACAAAAAGCCAAAAGAAACACACACACAAAGATAAATGGATTATAACAAAAATTTAAAGCTTTTGTTAAGCGTCAGAGATATACAAATGAATATACTAATGGAATCAACATCATTAGTTACTAAAGAAATGAGGTGAAAAGCAAAAAGTAGGGTGAGAATACTCACTTAAGAGTCAAATATTGCCCTGGCTAGTGTGGCTCAGTTGGTTGAGTGACAACCCATGCACTAAAAGGTGGCAGGTTCAATTCCCAGCCAGGGCACATACCCAGGTTGCAGGTTGGATCCCCAGTGGGGGTGCATGTGGGTGGCAACCTACTGATGCTTCTCTCTCTCATCAAAGTTTCTCTCTCTCTCATATTATGTGATCACACATTAAAATTTTCACAGCAATGCTGTCTTCCCAAAAGAGATGGGAATACTTAAGGTTCAGAGTAGTTGAGTAATATGCTGAGAACCATAAGTTGGGACTTGAAGCTGGAACTTGAAGTCTGTCAGATCCCAAATCATGTGCTCTCTATACTACCCCAAACGAAAGGAATGTTTTTACAAAGACATCACAACATACCAAGTAACATTAGAAATAAACATTAGATATAAGTTTCACATACCTGTGGTTCTTTGCTTTTTTAAGAAGTTTTTATTACTTTGTCATCAGGGGAAAAGGCAATACTTTTTTAAAAAATTAGCCCAAGGAAGAATGAGATTATAGAACTATCATTTTGAAGGGAAGAAAGGTTTACTTACTTTCCAAGTCCTTTCAAAATCTCTACTATTTACAATAACAGATACAGATTGTACAATTCTAGATTTCACACAGTGTGTCAAAACTCTAAGGATAATTAGGAAATGTTTGTTGAATGAATGAATGAACGAACAAACACTTATTTAAAACAGAACAAGAAATTCCAGATTTCCACCTTTGTACAAGAGACCTACAATAACAAACTTCTGAAATTCCAATATACTAACTGCATGTTCAAATTTAAACCAAAGACAGGTTGAACCAAACTTTGCCAGTTCCTGTAGCTCTCTAAGTGAACTCAATACAAAAATACATACCCAGATTCAGCATTCTTTCTAATCATTATGAAAATAAAATCACGCCCTAACCAGTTTGGCTCAGTGGATAGAGCGTCGGCCTGTGGACTGAAGGGTCCCAGGTTCGATTCCGGTCAAGGGCATGTACCTTGGTTGCGGGCACATCCCCAGTAAAAGGTGTGCAGGAGGCAGCTGATCGATGTTTCTCTCTCATCGATGTTTCTAACTCTCTATCCCTCTCCCTTCCTCTCTGTGAAAAATCAATAAAATATATTTTTTTAAAAAATCACGTAAGTACATGTTCTCATGAACCTTTTATAAAGAGCCCTGAATTGCAGATACAGGTTTGCGTATGCATAATTTGTATACGACAATTTGTTTTATTGAGAACACCATCTAGAAAGAACCTCTACCCCAATAATATAGCTAAAGATAAATCCCACAGCAAAAAATAAATCCTAACAATGGAATTAACATTACATTAGTGTAGCTAGTAATGATAATTTGCTTTTGTAGTCCCCTCCTCAACAAAGAAATGATAATAACACTGTACTTAACATTCTACCAGAAAAGAGAGAATATGAAGCCTCCGAGGCCAAATTTATTGCTAACTTGTGTCTTTTTCCATATAGGATGTATGGCACTTCTTCTAACTCCCCAAATTATTTAAAATTACAGTATATGTATGGCCCATATTAATGAATAAATAAAGTATCAAGATAAATACTAATTTGTTTAAAAGTTCACTAGGAGCTGGATATATTTAAAATGCATTTCCAAATCTTAACAGTGGTAACAAAGTCAAACTCTGTAAGGTGGTAAAAAGAGAGAATCTGGCTAAAAATAGATCTTTTAGGACTGACAGGTACTACACAAATTCCATCAACCCATCCAAAAATCTGCTTCTTATATTTTGCTTTAAATCCACTCTACACACACACAAAAAAAGCCATTGTGGAGTGGTTTTGCATGAAAGTGAAAAACACGTTTCTTAATATGACTCTTGTAAACTCAAGAGTCCACTTTCACTTAATGTCATGTCCCAACTCACCCTCTATAGGCCCATCCCTTATCTCTAATACAGACACCACCACCTGACCTTTCCTATTTCCTAAAATTCTTTCAAAAACAAATCTACTGCCAACAAATTTTCTATTCTTAATTAAATAATGTAGTATCTATCATGGAAATAGTTCTAGATTCTCTAAACATTCATTAGACTTTTGAAAAGGTAATAGCTATCCAGAAAAGTTATCTTCCTGAAGAACACTTTGGTGCTATGATGAAAAACAAACACAGCCTTTTTAGCTCAGGACTAAGCAACTACTTAGGTCAGAATTTTCATGCAATAAATAGCCCCATTAGATTTTTTTAAATTAAAAAAGCATAAATTGTCTAGCTAGTACAATTCACAAAACCCTTTCTATTATGAACCAGGAAATCTCTATATATAAAAGCCAAGCAACCTGAATGACCAGGAGGACCAGTCACTATGATACACACGGTGGCTGGCTAACTGGCCCAATGGGGGCGGGGCTGGCCTGCCAACCTCCCGTGGCCCCTCCCCCCCGCTGGCCTGGCCCCGATAGGGGGTGGGGCCAGAGGCCAACCTCCCGCAGCCCCTCTCCCCAGCCGGCAGGACCCCACCCATGCAAATTCCTTCAGGTCTCTAGTGTGTATATATATATAAAAGCCTAATATGCTCACTGTCCCTCCAACCGTTTGACCGTTCTACCAGTCGCTATGTCGTGCACTGATCACCAGGGGGCGGGACGTTCCAACTGGTAGGTTAGCTTGCTGCTGGGGTCCAGCCGATCGGGACTGGTTGAGACAGGCTGGACATGCCCTGAAGCCCTCCCACAGTTCATCCCCGGCCCCAATAGTGCACCAGTGTGGTCTCTCAGCCTGGCCTACACCTCTCACAATCCGGGACCCCTCCGGGGATGTCGGAGAGCCAGTTTCAGCCCGATCCCCGCAGGCCAGGCTGAGGGACCCCATCAGTGCCCTCCTGTGGTCCCTCCCGAGCCAGCACCGGGCCTCTAGTAGTAAATAATACTGTGTTACATAATTAAGAGTTACAAACATAGTAAACCTTAAAAGTTCTCAATACAAGAAAATAAAATTCTATAACTATGGTGTTGATGTTAACTAGACTTATTGTGCCAGATCATTTAACAGTATATACAAATATCAAATCATTATATTATGCACCTGAAACTAATATAATGTATGTCAATTATACCTCAATTTGAAAAAAAACTTTTCTTAATCTTTAAGAGCTAACATAAAAGTTAAGCACAGTCACTCCTCTTAGGGAAATTCTTCTCCAACAAAAAGGCCATACACTGACATCTCTTCTTGCCCCTCCTAGTTCCATCAATACTCTGCCAATTTCCCAAGATCAAAATCCAGTCCCATCACCAAGTTTCCTAAAGTGTGTTATCAATGAAATATGTTAGATGAATTGGAGTTAAAAATCCATTACAACTTTGACTCTTATCCTAATAATCTTTAGCACAGTCACTTGACCTCTCTGCACCTACATTTCTCATCTATAACTAATAATTTAGAGCTCATGTCCAGAGAGAACTCTAAAATTCTCTATTATATCAATCTTGTATCTGAACCTTTCTTCCCATTTCATGTCCACTGCCCTGATTCCAAACTTTTATTCATAGAATATTGCTTTTAAGCCTTGCCCTGCTCCAAACCGTCTTAACTCTCCAGTCCATCCAAACCACACCACTATCAAAAACTATTATGAGCACTTTAATCATGCCATTCATGTTCATGATTGTCCACTATTCTTAGGATAAAATCCAAATGCACCAAATGGCATTCAAAAACAATGTGATCCTAACTTACCCTTCTCCAACTTCGTCTTCCATTTTATTGAAACTTTTCTCTCTGGCAGATAGCTCTCCTCTCTGCCAACACAACATCCTCACCTGAGGTCCCTCATCCTTGGACCTGAAACAACCTATTTCCTCTTTTAGAAATGTAAGTGACATCACTGATCCAAACGAAAGTGCCATCTCTTCTCAGGTATTCTGATCACCTTAGCCCATAGTAATCACTCCATCTTAAAGTTCAGCAATTAGCCGAAACCGGTTTGGCTCAGTGGATAGAGCGTCGGCCTGCGGACTGAAGGGTCCCAGGTTCGATTCCGGTCAAGGGCATGTACCTGGGTTGCGGGCACATCCCCAGGAGGAGATGTGCAGGAGGCAGCTGATCGATGTTCCTCTTTCATTGATGTTTCTAACTCTCTATCCCTCTCCCTTCCTCTCTGTAAAAAATCAATAAAATATATTAAAAAAAAAAAAAGCTCAGCAATTAATGTCTCTACTATGTATCTAGTACTAAATATACACTGCATAATTCTAATGCTTCCTTTTCTACTTGAACGTGGTGGGGAAGAGGGATCAGTCACATAAATTATTCCTTGAAGGCAAGAATCAAGTTCTTAATTCTTTTTAAGTATTTCCATCATTTCTTATTTTACTATCAAGGAAGTGTTTCCTTGCCCTTTGGGGCAAGGTTAATCTTGATAGTAGATGTTCCTGAAAGGCTAGTCTCCAAATAATTGAGTTACCTTGAAACTTTTTATTTTTTGCTAGGAGAATTCTGGATCTCATTTTCTGGAACTTCCACAGGGATACTTTTGACTACCTTCAATGATGATACATCTTAGTTTCTACTCAGATTATCAGCGAAGGTAGCTTCTCTGATCACTGTTAAAGGACTATTAAAGGAATGTAAGCTCTTTGAACGCTGGTCTACTAGGAAACACCCAAATATGTCAGCCAATCTTAATGTTCATGGATAAAATTAAGGAAATTTAATTCATCAATACTATCAACCTATTTACAATAAATCATGAAAGTGTAAATAATCTAACATTGCTTCGTACATTAATTAAAATACTAACCTCCCACACCTAATAAAATGTAAAACCAAAACTCATATACTCTTGCAAATATCAAAGTCATCTCACAGTCTCAACTCTTGGGTCTGAAACCTACTTACTTACTATCAACTTATCATTAAGAACAAATTGGGAAGACAATCATTGCACCAAACTTCCTGCAAATACAAAATTAGCCTTTCCACTTCTGTGAATGCTTGAATTTGCATAAGAGATAAATTTCAAATACAGTTGGGTAGAAGCAAGTGAGTCTTAAGCAAGCCTCACTCTGTTTTCATCTTACTGTGTATAGGGTGTGCCCAAATACTTGCTGGAAATATCTGCTAGGGGAGTGCCAGTTCAAAAAGAAAAACATTTTCACCCAGTTGGAAATGTGGAGAAACAGTGGTTGCAGCAACCTGAGAAAACTCTCAAGATCTGAAGAGAATTGTTAAAGAAAAACTCCAGATCTTTTCATTCTAAAGAGTAAAATCCCCTGAAAGGCAACTAAATGAATCACTGAAGGATTCAACATTGTCAACTCTATGTGTCTAAAAAGCAATCACTGAAATTCTGCTTTTATATTTGGCAGTGTCAAAAGGCAGCTGGTCCCTTATTTGTTCTATGTAAATGAACTTTACAATCTATAATAGTTTTTAACCAATTGTGTCTAAGAAACAGGAATAAAAAAGAGCTTTTTATTTATTTTTAAAATGAAATTTTTTTATTGTTTTTGCTTATCTGGGGGAAGGGAAGAGGATAGATGACTGTTTTTCATATTTATTTCCAAAGCATAACATTATTAACAGAAATGGACACAGATCTGGTAAAGCCTTTGTCTTCACTTCTCACTACACCTCAGCCTCAGGGTCTATACTTTGTAACCTTACTTTCAGGTTTCTTCATTGCCATAAGTGGAACACAACAAAAATATAAAATAAAATAACAGTTACCACAATACAGGCACACACACTGTCACCAGGTTGCCTCATGAGAGAAACAGTGAGCAGACTGCTTCAGTTCTACTACTAACTCCCTGAGGGGACCCAGTTTGCAGACTCCCCATGGAAATGCAGGTAATATGAGCTACTCAAAGGGTCACCTGGCCACTCAGCATACCTCAGCAAACAGACTGTATGCCTAACAGTGACAAAAGTCTTTCCCATCCCAGCCTGTGTCTCATCATTATTCAAAAAGGTATAAATAGTATTTCTAAAATGAGGAATTTAAACCTAGGAAGATTAAAACACAAAACTAAAATTAACAATTCAATATTAGTCCAGAATCCTTTCTACTATATTGCTCCTGATTAGTACTAATCCTACAAATGCTAAGAAAACCTCAAGTTCATCCTTCAGGTTTGTCTGGTGATTATCAAATCAATAAAAATAAGATACTTAATGTTAATCAGAATCAGACAGTGAAACAACACAAATTCATATAAGTGGGTAGAAACCAATCAGGATAGTATTCTGCTATTTCATGCCTTTCAAGTTCTTAATTTCCAAAGCAATGTAACCAGATTTACAAGAGATTTCTTGAGGAATATATTTTCATAAACACTAAATACATGCTTACGATTCATATATTAGCTGTAACCACAAGAGAAGACTAAAAAATAAAGAATATAAAAGAATAAGAACACAAAATATTTTGACATCTTAAAATATTTCTTTTTCCAGCAACTGGGGAAATAAAAGGATTTTTCCACATAAGTTAAAATACAAATCATCCCTTTAGCATGTCAAAAATGTTTTTTCACCCATTTGATGCCAAATGGGAGGGGGGGGGGGCGGGAGGGGGAGGGATTACAAAATAGGTCACTTCTCTAGATTTACTACAGTAGAGGAAATCTATTTAACCTTCCCATCACCCTTCCTGGTCAATGCCATGTCCATCAGTGTAAAATGCTGTCAAAGAGGCTTCTAAAAAGCTATGTGCCTTCAAGTTGCTGCATTTCTCAAAACAGAATCTTCCTCCTGACTTCTTCCCAAAAAGTTCCCAAAGAAAAACAAAAAGAGCAGTAACAAAGAAGTAGTTTTATCTTCACCTTGACCTCCAGCAAATTATTTAACACATCTATAGTCTTGGGATTCAAATGTAAAATGGTGATATCACTTCATCATATTTTAAAGGTTAAATAATGTAAACCACCTAATATAGAAGGTGTAATCAATACACATAAATTCCCTTATTTCTTTTTCTTTCCTAAAAATCAATTTAGCTCCTTCACAACCTATCTAAGTTATATTCCATGAAAGAAATGAGTAGCAGGGTACTACTGCAGGCTAAAGGATACAGACCATGTACCTTTCCTCAAAATACATTACCAAATTACTTAATATTACTATAAAGACTCTTGAATATAATGTGAAATAACATATTTTATGTTTAGATTTCTTTTCATCAACCAAGTCTAAAGGATAATTTGATGGTTTTACTAATAGTGTTTATGCTCAGGCTGTGGGTGAAGAGCCTAGTAATACTTTGATTTCTTATATATTAGATTTATTAGCTGTGTGACATTTAGCAAGTTAAACTTTTCATTCTTCAGTCTGAATCTGTAAAACTAAGATACTATCTACCTCTTTGTATTATAAAATTAAATAAAATAATGCATGTATAGCATTCATAACACTGCCTACCTCAAAATATTCAACAATCGCAGGCTATTAGTTTTGCTCTATCAATATGTCTCAACTCTGTTGTCTGATTAGGCTAAGTTGGTTCAAATGTTGTCTCCTACCTCTACCAAATCAGTTCAGTTAAAATCCTCCTGGGCCGAAACCGGTTTGGCTCAGTGGATAGAGCGTCGGCCTGCAGACTGAAGGGTCCCAGGTTCGATTCCGGTCAAGGGCATGTACCTCGGTTGCCGGCACATCCCCAGTAGGAGATATGCAGGAGGCGGCTGATCGATGTTTCTCTCTCATCGATGTTTCTAACTCTCTATCTCTCTCCCTTCCTCTCTGTAAAAAATCAATAAAATATATTAAAAAAAAAATCCTCCTGGGACTCTGATCTCCCAGGTTTCACACTAAATCCCAAAGGTCCTAAGCTCTCTCTCTCCCAATTTCTATTTTCTCAGGATGCATCTTTCAAGTACCAGAAGCACAAATAGGAATCAATTAAAGGGTGAGCAAGAAAATGGTCACTACACTTTCTATATTCTATTAGACAAAAGTAAAACACGCATAAAAAAACTAGAGGCCCAGTGCACGAAATTCATGCACTCAGGGGGTTCCCTCAGTTCAGCCTGTGCCCTCTCGTAGTCTCAACTG
>NW_005354174.1:3538834-3543569 GCF_000412655.1 Myotis brandtii
GAGGCTCCCGCCACCGCGGCTGCGCTTGCCAGCCTTGAGCCCTGGCTCAGGGCTTCTGGCTGAGCGGCACTCCCCCTGTGGGAGTGCACTGATCACCAGGGGCAGCTCCTTCACTGAGCAAGTGCCCCTGGTGGTCAGTGCACATGATAGTGACCGGTCGTTCTGCCATTCAGTCGATTTGCATATTAGCCTTTTATTATATTCAATAATGTAGCCCTAACAGTTTGGCTCAGTGGATAGTGTCGGCCTATGGATTGAAGGGTCCCCAATTCGATTCCGATCAAGGACACATGCCCGGGTTGCGGGTTCGATGCCCAGTGGGGACGTGTAGGAGGGAGGCAGCCGATCAATTATTCCCTCTCATTGCTGATGTTTCTATCTCTCTCCCTTCCCCCTCTCTGAAATCAATTTTAAAAAATATATAAAATAAATATAAAAGAAAATGATTTAAGCCTGGCTGGCATAACTCAATGGTTAAGCACTGATCTATGAACCAGGTTATGGTCTATGAAATCAATAAAAATATATTATTTTTTTAAAAAGACACTTAATGCTCTCTTTACATTAAATATATGTGCATAATTTTAAATACACAATGGGAAATAGGAAAAAAACAATGAAACTAGTAGATATGAAAGCACATAACCTTAGGCATAAATTTCTGCCTAGCTTACAAAATAATCTAGTCCATTTGGTCTTTGTCTAGGAAGAGAAAAGAGAAACTAATGCAAATACTATTCATTTAAAATAGAATGTGGACCCAAGCTTTTCCTTTTCTAGTAAAACAATTTATTTTACCATGATGATGGAATCTAATATGGTGCTCTGCAAATGACACTGAAACCTCTGGGTATACCAACAGCCAAAAATGTTTCAATGAAAATTAGTATATTCCCACTGCAAGTAATAACCTGCCTCATCTGCTCCTTCCCCATCTCAATACGTCCATTCAATCCAGTTACTCCTGCAAAAAATCTGGTAATCACCCATAATACCTCTTTCCCTCTTTCCACTGCATCAAATCAATCACAGGTCCTAGTGACTCCACCTCCAATAACCAATTCTCTCACTTCCCTGCCAAAGGCCAAGTCCACCATTCAGAATCTCTTACCTGGGTTACCACAACAGCCTAGCTGGTCACCCAAAGTCCATATCCATTCCTTTCTTCACACATTAAAGAGGGGTCTTTTAAAAATCTAATGATATGTAAACCCTGTCAATGGCTTCACATTAAAAATTTAAACCTGAGCCCTGGCCAGGTGGCTCTGTTGATTGGAACGTCCTCTCATACCCCAAAGTTTGCCAGTTCGATTCCCATCAGACTATATACCTAGGTTGTGGGTTTGATCCCCGGTCAGGGTACATACGGGAGGCAACTGTTTGATGTCTGTCTGTCTCTCTCCCCTCCACCCCCGCTCCTCTCCCTTCCCCTTTCCTTTCTCTCTAAAAATCAATAAACATATCATTGGGTGAAGATTAAAAAGAAAAAAGTTAAATCTGAGATGACCTACAAAGCCACCCATATCACCTGGCTTCTAGCTCCCTCCCTGGCCTTATTTCTCACCACTCTCCTTACACTTTGCTCTGTTCTTGAAAGTATCAAGCATCTCCCATTCCCAAGTCCTTAGCAAGCATATGCTGTTTCTTCAATCTGTAACACACTCCTCTTCTTCACCACCAATTCCTTCTCTTCATTCAAATCTCAGTTTACATATTACTTCTTCAGGATACTTGTATGACATCCCCACCCATCTTAATTAGATGTCCTATATGGACTCTCATAGCACTATGAACTTCGTTTCTGTGGCACCCACAACCTTCATAAATATATCATTAATTATGGGATCACTTGTTTAAATAATTAATATCTCTTTCTACCCTATATTCCCCCATGAGAGCAGGGCAGGGATTGTATCTCTTATTCACCACAGTATATACCCAGCACCTCAGCTCATAGTAAGAACCTAATACATCTGATAAATGAATTAATTCCAAAGTCTCCAATGTGTGTCTTTGAGGCCTCTGTACAAGACCACTACTCCCTCTTTTTATACAGGATTACTTGAAAGTCTATTGTCTGATTTTTAACACTTGCTGTAACTTGTAAGGAATACAGAAACCTTCATTTTTAAGACACTAGTAAAGAACCCAGACTCTTATGAGCTATTAGGGTTATTTTATAAACTGTACACTTATAACCTACCCAAGATTAAAACTTCAATCATCTATGATGATCCCTCTTTCACTGCCCCCGTACATCTACTGTTAAGTCCTATTAAATCTGCTTCTGCATCATCTCTGGAATTTTCTCTTTTCCTTTTTACACTAGATTTATTACCCTTATTACTAGGTCTCTAAAATAGCCCCACTCTAGCCACCAGGCCTTTTAGCCTCTGTACTGTTTATGCTGTGCCTTCTTCCTATACCAACCTACCTCAGTAGGCTACAACAAAAAGAAAACTTTCTATCGAAATCCTAGCCACCCTTCAAGGCTCATTTCTACTATCCTCTCTTTCTAATACCATCAACCAGCTGTAATAGGTTCCTATTTCATTTGTATCAACCAGCATTTACTTTGTATCACTACTAGTGACCCGATGCATGGATTTGTGCACATTGAAAGGAAACTAATTAGAAGGTGGCCAGCGGGGTGGGACTGGACGAGACAGGCAGGACACGCCTGAAGCCAACCTCCCGTGGTCCCTTACCCAGCATCTGTGGAGTGAGCGGGGTCCCTCTGGCAAGTGGGGTCCCTTGGCCTGGCCTGTGGGGATTGAGCCGAAACCAGCTCTCCGACATTCCCCGAGGGGCCCTGGGGTGCGATAGGGCACTCTGCAAAGTTGCTGTCATACAGGGTGTGGACTGCAAATGCAAGTGTGCATTAAACCAGATTCGGGCCCAACAATGCCCCAGCAACAACATAACCCACAGCCGAAGGTAGAATCACACTGCCCAGCAAGGAATCAGGCTCCCTCCTCTCTGGTTTCGGCCGAGAACTGCCGCTGCCAAGTCACTGCAGCTCGGCAGCTCCTGCGTTAAGCATCTGGCCCCTATGGTCAGTGAGTGTCATAGTTGACTGGTAAGGTCAGACACTTAGCATATTAGCCTTTTATATATATAGAGGACTAGAGGCCTGGTGCATGAAATTCGTGCACTTTCGGGGAGGGGTGTCCCTCAGCCCAGCCTGCCCCCTCTCACAGACTGGGAGCCCTCAGGGGATGTCCTACTGATGGGGAGTGGGCCTACGCCACAGCTGGCCTCCCTCTGCAGGAGGTGACCAGGTTGATCAGGGGAAGGCGCCAGCCCCATCACCCCACTGCTGCTGCCACTGCCACAGTCGCCAAGATGTTTTCATCAACACAGACTCCAGTCCCTTCACCACAAAAAAATGACAACTTTCTTTAGGCATTTTCAAGATGTGTCTTTCATAAGATATGACATTTCTTTCTTTTTTTTTTATCCTCACCTGAGGATATGTTTCCATTGATTTTTAGAGAGCTTGGAAGAGAGAGGGAAAGACAGAGAAAAACATCAATGTGAGAGGGACACTGCGATTGGTTGCCTCCTGCATGAGCCCTGACGTGGGTCCTAGCCAGGGAGGAGCCTGCAACCTAGGTACATGCCCTTTATCAGAATCAAACCTGGACCCTGCAGTTCACAGGCTGAGGCTCTATCCACTGAGCCAAACCAGCTAGGGCAGGATATGACATTTCTTAGCCCCTCCAGCAGCAGACCTTAGTTTTTTCCTCCAGGAGTGTGGTGGAAAAACCCTAGATCACCTATCTTCTTGGCTTCTTATTACCCAAATTACCAAGAACACTGCGAGTGGTGGCGTACAGGGAGCTTAGCCAATGAGCTGTCAGAAAAGGTGCTTCCTCTGCAGCTCATGCGCAGAGGACCCCCCACACGTTGTGTCTGACGCCCTCCCTCCACGGCCAGGGCACGGGACGCTATGGGCACCTCCATCTTTGTGTCAGAGTGATGGTTAACTTGCATATTACCTTTTTATTAGATTAGATGTGCCAGGCACTAAGTATTCATCTTTGTCTTACCATATCTCCACTCCACATCAAAACTTTAAACTTCTTGAGGACAGATACTCAGTTTATTTACCTATGGCAGCTCCTGTGTCTCACACATTTGCTCATTCAGCAAGTACTTATTACAGGACTACTTAAAACACTAATCATAAAAGAATACTTAAAACTCAACTTTTATTTAGGCAACAAAAAACATTTGTAACAATTAGATCTGCAGCAAGTAGGTAACCCAAATTCCTGTTGCCCAACTTCCTTCTGAATCACAAAAGCAGCACCAAGAATAATTCTCTTTATTGACATATATATATATATTCTCAGGAAAAAAGGGGGACAGGGAAAAGGGAGTAAATACAAAAGTTCCTGTTTCTGATTGGAGCAAGATGGCGGCATAGGTAAACACCGGAGACTGCTGCCGCAAACAACCACTTCAAAAATACAACTAAAAGACGGAACGGACATCACCCAGAACCACAGGAAGGCTGGCTGAGGAGAGACTCTTCAACTAGAAGGAAAGACAACAGCATACCGAGGCTCAGAGGAGGCGCAGTGTGGAAAATATAAAGGTGCGGAGGTGCGCACGCAAAGCGGGCTGGTGGCTGAGGGCGCGGTTGTCGTTTTCAATCAGGAGGGAGTCTCAGACTCTGAGCTCCAGATCCGGGCGAGTCTCTAGGGACTCAGACTCAAACGGGAGAAGC
>NW_005354174.1:3544956-3549410 GCF_000412655.1 Myotis brandtii
GGGGGGGAGTTATGGGGGGGAAAAAAAAAGAGGAACAAATGTAATCTGAACAATAAAGATTTAATAAAAAAAAAAAAGTTCCTGTTTCTGCCACTGGATGTCATAGGCAGGCTAACAAAAAAACAAAGGGCATTAAATCAAAGGTGTTCACAAAATGAAAGTTTACTCAGCTCTGAAGTAACTTGTATAAGAACACAAGGGAATTAGTTTCACATATGTATCCCACACACAGAGAAATACAATAATCACTTTATGGACAGCAACAAAAAAAACCTAAGGCATTAAAAGAATCAAAGCTTGAGTCACAAGCCAAGAAAGCTATTTTGTTTCAAGTTACCTCAGTGACTTATAGAGACTTTTGCCATCAATGTTATTTAAAGATATAGTAGCACAATTCAAAGTACTTTGAGCCCTAGAGATCATCTAGGTCAGTTCTCTTATTTTTATTAGAAAAGTGATTACATGGTTAGCCCTGGTCTTTAAAACACCCCCCTCTAGTCACCAAAGCCCCATGCCTTTTAGCCTCTGTCCTGTTTATGCTGTGCCTGTACTAACCTACCTCAGTAGGCCACAACCAAAAGAAAACTTTGTATCGAAATCCTAGCCACCCTTAGATCTTAGGTCCTGGCTAATATTTCTTTCTCTCACTCCATCATTCTGTGAAAAGATAAATAGGGAAATAAGCACAAATCAAAATGACTTTGGCAACATCATCTGTGTATACTTAATAAATTCAAGTAGAAGCTACAACACAACGCATTCCAGAGTACCGGAAAAGCAAAATCTACAAACATACTAGTAATTCATTGTATCAGGAAGTCTTCATTAACAACTCCAAGAGTGTGAAATTCCTCAAAAGTAAAGAGTCACTACAATCAACATAACCCAAAATTCAAATAAGTTTAGTGTCATTAAACTGAGCATCTAGTTTAATTTTTACCCAACCCTGATGTGGACATCAGAAGGCTACTTGATAAATAAAACATAGGTTAGAATAAATTAAAGCAGAAGAAATAAAACCACGAAAATAAAGTAAGAACTAGAAGAACAAAATGAAGCCAAGAATGAGGCTTTTAAAAAGTACAATAAGCTTGGCTCTAAAGTTCTAAAAGCCAACAGGAAAATAGAAACTTTGTGAACAACACAAATCACAACATCCAGGTAATAAAAACAGACTTAAAAGCTTAGGGAAAAATACAATTACTCTTATTTGCACGTCTTTCTCCCTGAGGTCCTTATAGAGAAGGCATTGTATAATATATACTTAATATATAAAACACATTTCAATAGTCACAAGGAAATGTTTTATGGGATGAATTCTATGCTAACCACCAAGATAAGCCTATTTTAACAGTTCAGTAAGAAAAAATTTTTTTTAGGGAAAAGAGGTCTATATTAATGTCCAGGTACCCAAAATACTGATCTACCTGGAAAAAATATTTTCTTAACAGCAAGTACTTACCATAGACAGACCAAGAAAATAAAAACCAAATTCAGGAATTCATGACAAAATAACAGGACAAAACTCTTAGGAGGAAAAGAAAAAGAGGAATATAAAGATAAACTAAAGTTTAGATGAGAGCGCAGGCACAAGCACACACTCAAGAGTATATTACATACATAGGAGATAAATAAATGCTTTTGTTTCTACTTCTACAATTAAGAATTAAACATTAGCCCTGGCCGGGTTGCTCAGTTGGTTTGAGCATCGTCCCATACACCAAAAGGTTGCAGGTTCAATTCCCTGTCAGGGCACATATTGCGACTTTAATCTCCAGTCAAGGCGTGTATGGGAAGCAACCAGTAGATGTACACTGAATGGCTAGATTATTATGACCGGCCAGATTATTATGACCACCCCATAAATACTTCGTTGGGCCACCTTTTGCCTTCAATACTCCGGCGATTCTTCTTGGCATTGACTCCACAAGATGTTGAAAGGTGATGTGAGGAATCTGACACCATGCCTGATGAATAGCACTGTCCAGTTCTGTGAGATTTGATGGTTGTGGAACCAGCTGCCTGATGGCTCTTTTAACTTCGTCCCACAAATGCTCAATTGGATTGAGATCTGGTGATTGTGGGGGCCACCTAAGCAAGGTAAAGTCTCCCTCATGTTCTTGAAACCACTCCTGCACAATACGAGCACCATGGCATGACGCATTGTCTTGTTGGAAGAAGCCATCTCTATTGGGACATGCCATCAACATGATAGGATGAACTTGATCAGCAACGATACTTAGGTATGTTGTGCTATTCAGACGTTTATAATGATCTGGCCCTCTAGCAACTTCAGCGGGAAATGATAGCTAATTTGCCTACAAACGTCAGGTGGTCATAATAATCTGGCCAGTGTATATCTCTGCCTCTGTCTCTCCCTTCAAAATCAATAAACATATCCTCAGGTGAGGCTTTAAAAATTTTTTTTAAACATTAACGTATTTATTAAAACACAGCTTTCTTGTTAGTTCCTTGATTTTCACACTAGTAGTGACATGTACCAAGACAATTACATAACACATTTTAGAAAGATTTTCCCAAAAGAGCTTAAAATAAAAAGGCATGACAGGTTTAAACTAAACATAAAATCAGTTAACCAAAAATATTAATCAGCCCCGGCCAGTCTGATAAGTTTGGCTCATAGACCGAAGGGTCTCGGGTTCAATTCCTGGTCAAGGGTATGCACCTAGGTTGCAGGTTCAATTCCCAGCCCCGGTGCGGTAGGCAACCAATCAAAGTGTCTCTCATCAATGTTTCTCTCTCCCCCTCCTCCCTACCTTACATTCTTTCAAAAAAATTCAATGGAAAAACTATCCTCAAGTGAGGATTTTAAGGAAAGAATTTTTCTAAAACACCTTGTCTAGTAATACAGAATTTACTATTTGTAAAGTATAATACTATATAATAAAAGGCTAATATGCAAACAGACCGAACGGCAGAACAACCGATTGCTATGACGTGCTCTGATCACCAGGGGGTGCGCGCTGGAACATGGCGAGAATGAGGCAGAGCGCAGAACATGGCAGGCATCAGCTGCAATGGGATGGTGGAGCAGGTAAGTGGGGGCGCCAGACCAAGGCAGGTGCCGATCGCTGTCATTGGGGCAAGCCTCTGCTGGTTACTGAAAATTCTTTGCTCCCATGCACCGTGGTCCCACCTGGCGCTGGCCAGAGCCACTGCTCACACCCGCTATTGGTGCCCGGCGCTGGCTCTGATCCTCGGTGCTGTCAGCAGGTTCGAGCAGGTGCGAGCAGTGGTTGCCGGCCCCTATCGCCCCTCAGGGCTTCTCCCCCTTCCCCTTGCTCCTGAGGGGCAATCAGAGCTGACAGTCACCTCTCGCACCTGCTGCCGGCGATGGCCCCATTTGCACCCACTGCCAGCACCAGCCCCAATTGCACCGCACCGTCAGTCAGTGGGTGCAAGCAGGGCCAGCACCATCAGCATGTGGGAGTGGCAGTGGCGGGAGCAGGGCTGCCGGCAGACAGGGGAACAGGGGCCGTGGTGGGAGGGGCTGGGAGGGGGTGCGGAGGATGGGCCAAGACCCGCCCCTGTGCCCACTGCAGCCTCGTGGCCCAGAGTTCCTTTCAAGGTGCACGAATTCCTGCACTGGGCCCCTAGTACAATGATAAACAATTTGCCAAAAACTCAACATATAAAAATCAATCATTCTACTACTGGTAGCATGTGTCTAGGACAGTGATGGCGAGCCTTTTGAGCTCGGCGTGTCAGCATTTTGAAAAACCCTAACTTAACTCTGGCGCTGTGTCACATAGAAATTTTTTGATATTTGCAACCATAGTAAAACAAAGACTTATATTTTTGATATTTATTTTATATATTTAAATGCCATTTAACAAAGAAAAATCAACCAAAAAAAATGAGTTCGCGTGTCACCTCTGACACGCGTGTCACAGGTTCGCCATCACTGGCCTAAATAATGTTTGCAAGTGTACTTTTGCCATATGCGGAGAATTCCCTGAAGATTAATAATACACTTGTCCACCAGAGGGCCCCAAACACTAAAGAGTCTCTGTGTCTCTTAGAAAATTAGTTCTTGGGAACACTGTCATACACATAATGCTGTGTTTGGTTGGTTTAGTTTTAACCTACTCCTAATTAACACCTCAGCAGGCCCTCACTTAACAATTCTGTTCCCTTAAATTCAGCTCCACCTGCAGCCTGCCCCTTCTCACCCAATGGCAGCACCCCATCCTTAGAGATCTTCAGCACAAACTAAGGGGGTGACCTTTGACTTTCACACGCTATGGGGACATCCTGACTCTGCCTTCAGAATCTATGCAGAATCTGAGCCTGTCACTCTCCCTCCTCTGTGACCTACACTGTCGCTTCCCTGGACTCCGCAGTGACCTTCCCAGCTGCTACTCCTGGCCCCTATGATCCTACTCGCCAAATGACAGACAAAAATACAGGCATAAAATAAAATGTCCGGTCAT
>NW_005354174.1:3549868-3556229 GCF_000412655.1 Myotis brandtii
TCTCTCTTTTTTTTTTATTCTGGGCCAGCTTTAGCTCTGAAAACATAGATACAATGTTGTGGTCTGAGCCCGGCTGAATGGAAGCCCTTTTCTGGGGTTTTGTTTAGCTTCTTATTTGCAACATAGTATATAGTTGCTTAGACTTGCAGCTGAGAGGCTGGCAAGTGAGGCGGGGAATGTTGGAGTCTGCAGCAAGCAAGCCTCGTGCTCGCTTCAGTGCCTGGCTGCCGGCTGCCATCTTGGCTGACAGTTAATTTGCATATACTCACTGATTAGCCAATGAAAAGGGTAGCGGTCGTACGCCAATTACCATGTTTCTCTTTTATTAGTGTAGATATTTAAATGCCATTTAACAGAAAAATCAACCCCCAAAAAATGAGTTCGCGTGTCACCTGACACGTGTGTCATAGGTTCGCCATCACTGGTCTAGGACTTAGTTTTTCCTCTTAAGAGTTAGAAAAGAAAAAACAAATGAATTCTTAGTGAAGGCTTGCAATTTTCACAGAACCATCCACTTATAATTTATAAGCAGCATTATTTCAAAACATTTCATTTCAACAGTCTCCTGTACTAAATATTTTCATCATGGCTGAAAATATTTAGTACAGGAGCAACTTTATCTCTGGCAGAAGTACTTCAGTAAAGGAGTGAAATATTAGACAGACTATCAGAAAGGGAAAACAAGTTTAAACTCACCGATTTTATTTATTCTAGGACTCAAGAATTCTAAATGTGGTTATGGGGTTTGGAAGGGACTACTAGATCACTAAGAAAAGGCTTCTCAGCATCCAAAGACTTTCCCTTTTTTTTCTTTTTTAATCAAAGCAATACTTCCATTCTCATTGTCTGCCCAATTACTGAAAAATCTTTAAAACACTCAGATGGTCAACAAACACCTGCCTACCACCTTGACTGGGTAGCTCAGTTGGTTAGAGCGGCCTCCCAATACAACAAGGTTGGTTGCAGGTTCAATTCCTGGTCAGGGCACATACAAGAATCAACCAATGAATGCATAATTAAGTGGAGCAACAAATCAATCTCAATCTCTCTCTCTCTCTCTCTCTCTGTCTCTCTCTCTCTCTCTCTCTCTCTGTATATATCTCCTGCACGCCCCCTAATAAAACACCTGGCTAGATACTTGCATTAGGAGTCATTCTGTTAGCCTTGCTCAACAAGATCTTTGAAGTAGTGGTGTATTGGTGCTTTTAATTGTGATTCAATTACATAAAAATGTACAAAAGTATATTTACTTCACAGTATCTTTAGTTCTCCATATTTTTCTTACTTAAATTGTAAGTGGGTTCAACTGATCCCTAAAATATGTGAACTGTCCTTGTACTTCACACTCTTCCAAATCAACAAACCATTCATTATATGAGAAGGCCCAGAACTAAGTAGTGAGTGAATAGACTAAGGTCTTTTCAAATCACTAGATTATCCCATGGAATAAAAAAAGTTCTCTCTTAGTTATTTTTATTTCACTGGATTAGAAGTTACCCACATTACCAAAACTTAAAAACTTTTTCAATACAAGGTATACTGAAAACAGTAAGCTTCTAGATTATTTTCTCAAATACACAAAACAAGCACATGAAACGTAACATGCTTCAACTACAGTATTTGTTATATGAAATTACTCTAAAACACAAAAAAATTCAACATTAACTAAGATTTTTTTAACATATTTTTATTGATTTCAGAGAGAGGAAGAGAGGAGAGACTAAAACATCAATGATGAGAGAATCATTGATTGGCTGCCTCCTGCACGCCCCCTTACTGGGGATCAAGCCTGCAACCCAGGCATGTGCCCTTGACCTGAGTCAAACCCGGGACCCTTCAGTCCGCATATTGACACGCTATCCATTGAGCCAAACTGGATAGGCTAACATTAACTAAGGTTTTTTTGAAGCAATGGTTCATGCAGCAAAGTCAGTAGGGATAATGCCACAAATATTCACAAGGTGATGTAAACTAGTAATCCATTTAAGAAAAAAGGAAATTTACTTCAAAGTACAGCTGTCTCAATTAAGTCTCCAGTGAAAATCTTAGTTACCTTTTTACTACAGGCAAGGAAAAAAAAATTATTCCAACATAGCCACCTATTTGAGCCTTCTCTAGTAATCCAACCTTTATAAAATCCCTACCCAAAGTAGAAATGAGAGAGGATTTGCTAGTCAACAATCCTGCCCATCTTTTCCAAATTATCATGTTTCCCTTTTTCACAAGTTTAGCACTTTTAAGTAGATAAAATATAGACTGACTGCCCTGGCCAGGTGGCTCAGTTGGTTGGAGTGTTGTCCTGTACACCAAAAGGTTGCAGGTGCGATTCCTGGTCAGGACACATACCAAGGTTATAGGCTCAATCCCTGGTTGGGGTGCATATGGGAAGCAACCGACCGATGTTTCTCTCCCACATGAATGTTTGTTTCTCTCTCTCATCAATAAAAACATATCCTTGATTGAGAATGTTTTTTAAAAAAAGTAGACTGATTTATCTTTTTTTAAAAATATATTTTATTGATTTTTTACAGAGAGGAAGAGAGAGGGATAGAGAGTTAGAAACATCGATGAGAGAGAAACATCGATCAGCTGCCTCCTGCACACCCACCTCTGGAGATGTGCCCGCAACCAAGGTACATGCCCTTGACCGGAATCGAACCTGGGACCCTTCAGTCCGCAGGCCGACGCTCTATCCACTGAGCCAAACCGGTTAGGGCATAGACTGATTTATCTTTAAGGAGATATATTTATATACTGTACTTCCTTGTTAATCCATAAGGAGCCAAATGCAGAATTAGGAGGGAAATATGTGAGCTCCACCACACCGAGTGCCACTCAAAGCTTAAGCAGAATTTTCTTCAAACAAACAGATTTGGAAACACCAATAAGAATTTATCCCAAATAAGCTAATACATTTAACTTAGCTGAGAGAAAATAAAATCCAAATCTGACAAAGATGGGCTATTTTAGGTAGAGACAAGTTGTGAAAAAGTGAATTGTGCTTAGATGTAACCTATAAAATACTCAGAGCATTTTCTGATTATTAGTCCTTAAAAAGGAGAGGAAACCTCAAGTGTTAAAAGTGAAGACGGGTACATTCTTGGCTGAAAGCTCAATTAAACCAACTATAAACTCCAGCAAAGTGAACTAGGTCAACTAAATTTCTGTCCCCATCTACTAGAAGCAACAAATTCTGAAATCAAGTCATAGAAACTTATAAAAATAACTTATGTCCAGTTTCAAAAAAAATCTATTCACTCACAGAATGGGTACAGTTTTACAAATAGATGTCTATTTTTAATAAATTAGATTTTAAAAATAAATTAGCAGCTTTTAGCCTACAGCAACTATACCAGAAATATCTTCCATTTCATCACTAACAAGTATATGCACTCACCTACTTAAAATTAGAAAAAAGACAAATGGAATCTAGGTACTTATAAACAAAGAATCCCATTCTCCCCATGATGGGAATTCACCAAGTCTTTCTCCTGTGTTCCCTCTCTCAAGAATGTCATTATGCATGGGTTCTACTCACAGAGGTATGTGACGCTGCCCAGGATCAGCTCTGGTCAGTTCTTCCTCTTCAATATCAGACTCTCCTCCTGAACTACTGTCAGTGACATCTGAGTCAAATGCTTGTTCACTGCACCTCAAGCTGGCTATACCACTAGCTGTAAATCTCTCCAATTCTTCTGAAATGGAATCACTTTTCAGGAAGTTACTAAGTCCTTCTGAAGTGGTGGTCTCACTGGCAGCTTTTCTCAATGCAGCTTCAGCCTTTCGAGTCAGCATCAACTGGCTTCGGGGCCTCAGGGATTCCAAGTTTGGCAGTTTGCTCAAAGTTTTCTCTAAAAATCCACCCAGCTGATGCTGAATGTGCCTCTCCACCTGCTTGGCTTGCACAACCTGTAAGCGCTTCTGTAATCTGCGGGCACGGTTTTCAATATCAGCCTGCCGTCGTAGTAAAGCTGTTATCCTTGTGTCAGAATCTAAAGCACTAAAAAGAATGGAAGACAGAAGAGACTTTTTACCCTCTAACTTGACGCCCCCCAAGTTAGAACTGGAGTCTGTGTCAGGTGATAACCTACTGCTTCCTTGAAGTGCTGGCTGTTCCATGGAATTTACAGAAGATTTGTTTGCAGTGCTATTATTGCTAAATATAGTTGTGTGTTCTACATCAAGGCTTCTATGTGGAAGAGTGCAATTGGTCATACCCCCCTTCAAGTCCCCTGATTCAGATGCCACCATTTCACCCCCCTGAGAAGATGAAGTAAGAGTTCGTTTTCCCCCATTGAGGGAACTGGAATTGTCATGATCAGAATGTGTTGAACTTTTAGTCAATTTCTTAGCCAACCCATTTACAGGTGCTTGTGGCAGAGCTGTTTGACCACTCGTATTCATGCTTCTAAGATTTTCTAAAGAAAACTCCAAAACTGGCTGTCTCCCCAACAGCTCAGCTCGGAGTTCATAGGACTGAGATAAGAAAGGGTGAGATTTAAGGACTGTCTGCTTGCTGAAGACACCTTGCAATTTCAATGATTCCTTCGAGGAAACAGGTGTTACATCGGAGCAGAGATAAGATGCCACCAATGGTTGCAGCTTTCCCAAATCTTCCTTAGGATTATTTCGGAAGTCTAGACTGGGATCCTCTGCAGCAATGGCTTTTCTTTTGGTTCCGTTGGCAGCAATAAGGATGTTGGCGTTGCCGTTGTTTTCGGCACTGCCAGGGGACAAAGTGGAGGATGGGGGAGCCAGTTTGAACCGGATATGGTGTGCTTCAGCTGCTGCGTCAGTGAGAGCGGGCGCCATCGCAGCCATTCAGCACAGAGAGACAGGAAGTCCAGCCTCTCCCGGTGCCGAGGCCAGCTCCACGGCCCCTTTCTGCCTCCCCAGAGAACAGACTAGAAAAAAAAGAACAAAAGGAAGTTAGAAATACAAGCATAATAGACAACAACAACATTTTTCATACAAATACTACTTGAGGCTATAATCCAAACTCTGCCTCCAGTCACATTCACTCTGGAGACCTGAATATTCTTCATCAGGGGAAGGAGGGGGAGGGAGGGAGAGAGAGCACATACACTCTTCTGTACAAGAGAAAGAATTCCACTTTTTTTTGTCACTTGTTACCACGGATTCAAAGTAGCTAAAACAGAAGTTCCACACTGAGAAAATCACAGATTATTAAAGTCAAATCATCTGCATTTAAGAGAAAAATCTCTTTAAACTTCTTAAAATGAGTACATTTAAAGCAAATGAAGCAAACTAAACACCTAGCAATTAAACAGAAAAGAATTAGTAAGAACCCCCCATCTCTACCAAAAAGTTCATATGCCAAATGTCATAGAGCTATGTATTTTTCTGGCCAAACAATCCAGTGTTCAGCAGCTTCTCACTTCTCAGCAAGACAGCTCAAACTACAAGCTTAACTGTATCACACTTGTCAGCTTTCTTTCATTGTTCTCAGTACAACCTACCTCTCAAATTAATTGCCCAAGTTGTCTCTTCCCTTCACTCCAAAACTTCCTAAAAGAATAATATAAATAGCTGCCTCTGCACTCTAATCTGGCTCCTACTGCTCTGGCAGAAGTTACCAGTAATCTCATTATCAAATCTCAATGGTCAAGTCTCAATCCCCAATCTATTTGACTTCTCTAAAGCATTAGGTAGTGCTGACCAATCATTCTTGAAATTCTCCTTTCCTGATGTCCTTGATACCAAGGTTCCTTCTTCTGTCCTCTTCTCTCTGAACCCACTTCCTTCTCAACAACCACTAGTATGTACTAGTACAGTGAGACCTCTAGTATATATAGTGAGGCCTCCTAATACTCAGAAAAACTTGCTGAGTTGCACTAGTCAACATTCCCACTTCTATGTTCCTCAAGCTCCCTGGAACTCAAAATTCACTTTCTTCTTTCAATACTTACTCCTCAACCAGATTTATTATCTCTGGTAATGGTATTGCTTTCATTTAGTAATCTAAGCTAAAAGCCTCAGTCATTTGCCTCTATTTGGTTTGAGAGCAAAAGAAAATCTATGTAAAGAACTAAGCCAACTGTTCTTAAAAGTGTGGTCTACAGACTTCTTGGGAGCTCAAAGACCATTTTAGGGGTCCACGAGAGCTATTTTCATAGTAATCGTAAAAATTATTTGCCTTTTTAAATTTTTTTTTCTGTTGATATTTGCAATGAGGGTACAAAAACAAGGCTGAGCACCTATGTACCAGAAAGGTCGCAGGTTCAATTCCCGGTCAGGGCACATACAGGAGGCAACCGATACATGTCTCTCTCTCACATCAAATGTCTATCTATCCATGTCCTTCTGTCTGTCTCCCTCTCTCTCTCTCTCTCTCTCTCTC
>NW_005354174.1:3556359-3573753 GCF_000412655.1 Myotis brandtii
GCTCTCTCTCCCCCGCCCCCCCCCCCTTTATCTCTCTCTCTGAAAATCAATAAACATGTCCTCGGGTTAGGATTTTAAAAAAAAAGCTAGTTCCATTTATCAATGTCCTTGATAAAATTATGAAAATTATAAATTTATTAAATCTCTACTCTACTTTTTTAAGTATTCTTCGTGATGAAAGGTAAAGTACACATAAATTACTTCTGAAGCTTTAATAAGTCTGAGAGCCTGGTCTGTGTGCTCAGTGGTTAGAGCATTGGCACACCCACTGAAGGGTCTCAGGTTGGATTCCCAATCAAGAGCATATACCTGGGTTGCAGGTTCGACCCCCAGCCCGTCGGGGCACGTGCAGTAGGCAACCAATCGATGTGTCTCTCTCACATCAATGTTTCTTTCCCTCTCCCTCTAAAAAAAAAAAAAAAATCAATGGAAAAAATATCCTCGGATAAGAATTAACAACAAAAAGTAGTAGTCTGAGAAAAAGCACCTGTACAACTGATTGCAAGCTGAACTAGAAGCTTTTCTCATCTAACACTATTTTTAGTTGGCAGAACTACTTATGTAGTTAGCAGACATTTTCTCAAAAATGAACAAAGTGAACCTGTCACTTCAAGAAAAACCACTGACAATGTTTATTGCCAATTATAAAATCTGGGGTTTCAAGCAAAAAATAAGTATTTTGAAAACTTGTATCCACCATCATGAACATGAACATATTCCCATTACTTTAAAAAGTCATTTCTAATTAAATATACTACTGCTGATATTAATAAATGTAAATTTTTGATACCATACAACAAAATGTGTAAACATTTGGAAGATCTGGGAAACTCAGTAAATGACCAAATGACCAATGCATGTGAGAAACTCATGCACAGGTAAAAGTAAGCTCAAGACAGACCAATAGATTTTAACCTAATAGTGATTTTCAACCCTCTTCATCTCATGGCACACTAATTAGTACTAAAATCCTGCAGCGCACCAAAAAAAAATTTTTTTTTTTGCTGATCTGACAAAAAAAATAGGTGTAATTTTGATTCATTTACACTGGACGGCTATTGTCGTTGGCTGTTATTTTTTTGAGTATCTAAGGGAAAAGAGGTCAGTACCCCTGACTAAATAGTCAGGTATTGCATGTTTCAAAATTGCTTGTGGCACACTAGTGATTGAAAATTACTGACCTAACAGAGTACAAAAGGTTCATTGATATGGTTTTAGATTCCATATTGCAACTAAACTCGATGAAACTATGACTTGTCAAGTTTGGGTACAATGTCAAAGAAGATCCACACTTATCTATAAAGACTATTAAGTACTCCTCTTTTTCCACCTACCTAGCTGTGTGAAGCCAGATTTTCTTTATATTCTACAACCAAAACATACAATAGAATGAATGCAAAAACAGATATGAGAACCCAGGTGTTTTCTATTAAGCCAGACATTAGTAAGATTTGCAAAAATGTAAAACAATGCCATTCACTTAAAAGTTCTTTGTGGTTGTCTCAACACGTTTTAAGAGTGAAAAGGGGTCTTGAGAGCAAAAAACTAGGGAACCACTGAACTAAAGCAACCTTTTCCCTACTCAAGAAACAAACAAAAAAACAAGAGGGCAACTTCCAATTTGGTCAAACTTTTTTAGCCCTAGATTGATGACAACATAGGATGATAGACCCTATAGGACTACACCAAGGTTTTTCTTCACACTATGACCATTCAAATCATTAAATAAATATTTAAGTAAATGACCAAGATAGCATCCATACAAATACCAATACACTTACAGTTCAAATTTATCTATTGCTCTACATAGCTGCCAAAAGTTTCTCATTCTAATATTGTACTTTAATGAATTTTCTATGAAATAAGTAGACCTTCTGGTATATGGCTTTCTATGTAACACAAACTGTTTTATGTCCACTTTTTCTATTTCTGATCTTAACATTAATGTTACTTCCTAATATAGTATAAATGACCAATAGATAGATGAACCAATGCAAAATATGTTGAGTTAGTTTTATAGTACACAAAGCATTTTCTGCAATAAACAAAAATCACTATCAGATCTTTCCCATCAATCCAATATTCTCCTCTTTTAAATTGATAGCAATACATTGTTGATACTTGCAATGCAAGGAGGAACATTATCAGTGCCAGATGAATAATACAACAGGTGAGAAGAGTAGTTGTAACCTACTACCCCGAGAGCACCATATGTAAGTCTCAGCAATGGCAGGAAACAGCCTTCCTCTGGGGACCCAAGCAAGAGCACAGATGTTACACAGCTTACACAAAACTTACTCAGGAAAACCCAGGCTCGCACAGCACCCGTAAAAGAGGGTCATAGCCCTAGCTGGTTTGGCTCAATGGATAGAGCGTTGGCCTGCGGACTGAAGGGTCCCAGGTTCGATTCCAGTCAAGGGCATATGACCAGGTTGTGGGCTCGTGCAGGAGGCAGCCAATCAATGATTCTCTCTCATCACTGATGTTTCTGTCTCTCTCCCTCTTCCTTCCTCTCTGAGATCAATAAAAATATTTTTTTTTTAAAAAAGAGGGTCATAATTAACATCATACTACAGAAGTACTTAAGCAGTAAATATTCCATCATGATTTTAGAATTATTTAATTATTTAAAGTTCACAACTTAAAGAAAAATCTGCTGGCTCAAATCCCATATCTTTCAAGATTTCTCTGACCCTGTGAAAGTACATCTGTGAACTTAACATTAATGACGCATATCTCAGCTCAAAGGCAAGAGTTTATTTTGTTTACACACTCTCCTTGGTCTCTATAGCCCCATAGGACGCACTGCAAAGAGTAGTTACTAAAACAATCATCTAAGTAAGTAGGGAGAGGGAAAAGCAACCTCTTCAGAAGGAATTCCATTTCTAAATCCCAAATCTTTATCTTTCTACACCAAAACAATATTACTTATAGGAAAAGATAAAAATCTACAACCATCTCCCTTAGTTGACTTGTAATGCAATGCTGAGATTCAATATTACCCCCAAAGGCATTCACAGGTAAGGAGAGTAGGTCCAAGGTCACATCATGGCTCCACCCTCATTTAAATTATTTAACTGTTCCCTCTATTTCCTCATCTACGAAAGACAAGCCTAAATCACAAGGTTGCTGTGATGATTAAATGAAATATTTTCAATTACTTAGCCTAGTACCTGGCAAAAACCCCCATTATTTGCACTATTAATAACCTATAGACTAAAAGCAAATATAAAAATAAATTTCTATGAGACTTCTTAATGCACAGGAAAAATATTAAGCAAATATTTCTCTAAAAGGTCACTGTACTTGAGGACTTTTCACTTAGGGAAAAAAGCACATAAATGGACATGACAAATCTGGTTAGCTAGCACTCAATATTAGCTTTAATTGCCATAAATCATCACATAAGCTTAGAAATTCATTTAATATTTCATGATGTTATTTCTGATAAAAAGAAAGCAAATCAAATGCCCAACAATTTAAATTATGAAATACCCATGTAATGGAATACTATGCAACAATAAATAACAAAGCACACTTGTATTTACTGACATGAAAAAGTTCCTGCTTCATTGTTAATTTTTTTAAAGGTGTTACAAAACAAGTACTATAACCTTATTTTTGTTTTAAAAGTAGGTGGTAATATTCTTCTGTCTTTGGTTTTCTGGCTTATGTAATTGTCTCTACCACAAACATATATTACTTATATAATAAAAGGAAAGGATGCAAAAAGAAAGTAATGCAAATTTTTAAAGAGCCAAAAAACCTGAGTAAGGCAAAATGTCAGTGACTGACTTTTTCTTAAAAATTGAACATACTCCACAAAATGTTGATTAAAACAATTATTCACATCCCACTTGAAGTCCTAAAAGTTTCACTGTCCAACAATTTAAAACAGAGAAGACTGTCAAACTTTAGCAGTTTTACAAAAACAGCACAACAGCTTATAATAAGTCACCTTTCTCCTAAGAATACAAAGCATTAAAAGCTATAATTAACTTATTAATCCTCAAAACAGCCTGGGCAGTAGTAGGTTTCAGGCTGGGATTATTATAATTTCCAATTTGTGGGTGGGGTTAGACAATAAAGTTATAGTGTACACTCAAAATAAATCTAAAATATCCCAATTTTTAGTTCATCTAATAAACCACAATCTGACAAATGCAGATGAAGCTAACACAAATTAAGATTTTCCAGTAAGTTTAAAGAGACAAAAGAACCTATCTGCTATAAAAGATTGGGCTAGGTAATTAATGGTTTCCCTACCAGTTCCAAGGAAGCATTTGGAGACTGGAAAATGTTAAATGGGTTCAGTAGGCAAACACATTTGGGGAAACACTTCCTTTGATGGAGATCCACAATGTATTTCCATCATACTGAATATGCAGATATTTGCCTTTACCAAACTTATTTAACAAATAAACACCTTTTTCCCATTACACCTATTAATATCTTGAGGAACACTGTTCTGAGGGATACAGTTGGAATAAAGTTCAAATATGTGAATTCTAGGGTCCCTTCCTGTACTTAGGATTCTATTATTCTAAACTGCAGTATAGGTTCAAGGACAAACTTCAACCTAACACAAGTAGCACTTTTGAAGCAAAAACGTATCCCTAGGGCAGAGTTTCTCAACACTACTGACATCTTGTGCTGAATAAGTCTGTTGTAAGGGGGGAGGTCTCTCTTGTGCACTCTATTCAGCAGGATCCCTGGCCTCCACCCACTGGATGCTAGTAACACCTTAATACAAATTATGACAACCAAAAATGCCTCCAGAAATGTCAAATGTCCCATAGGGGGCAAAAATCACACCTCCCAATTGAAAAATACTTCCTAGAGCAGTGATGGCGAACCTATGACACGCGAACTCATTTTTTTGGTTGATTTTTCTTTGTTAAATGGCACTTAAATATATAAAATAAATATCAAAAATATAAGTCTTTGTTTTACTATGGTTGCAAATATCAAAAAATTTCTATATGTGACACGGCACCAGAGTTAAGTTAGGGTTTTTCAAAATGCTGACACGCCGAGCTCAAAAGGTTCGCCATCACTGTCCTAGAGATACAGACCTATATCTTTATGTCTATCTATAGAGATAGACATGTAAGATATATTCTTTCCAGAAAGCAAAACACCTGGCTGCTTCAAATACTGCAAGTCAGAACTAACTCCATACCTACAACTGAAAACTTTGCCTCGTTAGTTTCCAACAGAGGACTCCCAAATACACAAGAAAAAACTAGCAGCATCCATCTTGCAAAAATGTTGATAAACTGCAAAAACCCAAGGAGAAGGGTTTGGCCATCTGGCTGGCTAATCACCACACTTGCACTGAAAACAAGCAAAAATCAGATGGGGAAGAAAAGTTTGCCCATAATGTGGCTTCTACTAACTTCTTATCCCATTACCTCATTACTCTGCACAAAGGAAAGAAAGAGAAGGAGGGAGGTTGGTAAGGGAAGTGTCCGTGAAGTTGTCAAATGTCAGCTGAAATGTTTAAATTAGCTAAAATTTAATATCTAAGAGGTTAAAACAAGAGAATGGTAACATGGCATTCTAGTGAGAGGAAATACCATGGGAAAAGGCAAGGCTGTGGGAAAACATAGGACATCCTAGAGGTTAAATGATCAATTTTCTTGAAATATAAAGTTAATAGAGGAAACAGTACAGAAAAAGGTAGCAAGACAGTTTGAAGCCAGTTCAATAACGGAAAACCTTAAATAGCCAGCCTTTACTCAGACTTAAAGGCAGCAGAATGTCATTAAAGGCTTTCCAAATGGGAGTGACACATCAGAAGTGAGCTTTTCAGAGACCAGTTGGGTAGGATGGATTAAAAGAAAACAAAAAGGCAAAGCAGCAGCTACTGCAATAATCCAGACAGGATGCAACAAGAACCTCAACTAAAGTGGTCACCACAGTAGTATGGTCAAAGTTTTCTCCAAACTTAAATCCAGAAATTAGAAGGGGCTAAAGTTTGCATGAGGGCCAAGTAAGTGACACAAACATTAATGTAAAGGCTCTTAAGGACAAGAGAAAAGGCTCTCTTTTCGTTCATAACTTTGTCTTCTCTATGCATTGCTCATAAAGCTGTTCAGGTGTGGTATATCCTTTCTATTCTTAACATTACCAACCAAAACCCAGCCAAGTCTTCATCAGCTCAGACCTAAATCATAGCAGCTTCCTGACTGATAGCTCAGCCCTCCAATACATTCCATACCTTTTTATCATCTCACTTCTCTATTCTAGAATAACTTCCAGTGCCTTTTCACAAGTCAAAATTCTCCAAGATGAAACTTCCTATATAATAAAAACCTAATATGCTAAGTGTCCGGGGGATGTCAGAGAGCTGGTTTTGGCCCGATCCCACAGGCCCAGCAGAGGGACCTCACTGGTGCATGAATTCGTGCACTGGGCCTCTAGTAAAACAATATCAGAACAAGTACATCAGGTAGTATGGACCCAGAACTCCCCCTAAATTCCAAACTCCACAATCTCTGCCTAGGCTGCTGCTTCTACCGGAAAGGCCCAAAACATAATTAATCCTTCAATACATAACATCTCTACAGAAACTTTTCCCTACTATTCAGATTCACATTGCTTTCTTCCTGCTTAAATTTTTCAGTGCACTTAAAGTCACCATCACTCAATTTAAATTATGTGTTTGAATGTTCCCTAATTGTCACAATTTATTAATTATATTTCAAAACAGGCAGTGTTCTTTAGGATCCTTCTCTTGCATACTCGGCAAATTTATCTAGAGCTCAAGTCAAAATTCTCCAAGATGAAACTTCCTATATAATAAAAACCTAATATGCTAAGTGTCCGGGGGATGTCAGAGAGCTGGTTTTGGCCCGATCCCACAGGCCCAGCAGAGGGACCTCACTGGTGCATGAATTCGTGCACTGGGCCTCTAGTAAAACAATATCAGAACAAGTACATCAGGTAGTATGGACCCAGAACTCCCCCTAAATTCCAAACTCCACAATCTCTGCCTAGGCTGCTGCTTCTACCGGAAAGGCCCAAAACATAATTAATCCTTCAATACATAACATCTCTACAGAAACTTTTCCCTACTATTCAGATTCACATTGCTTTCTTCCTGCTTAAATTTTTCAGTGCACTTAAAGTCACCATCACTCAATTTAAATTATGTGTTTGAATGTTCCCTAATTGTCACAATTTATTAATTATATTTCAAAACAGGCAGTGTTCTTTAGGATCCTTCTCTTGCATACTCGGCAAATTTATCTAGAGCTCGGTAAACTCTAAGTACTGTAAGCACTTACTGACTGAACTAGAGTAGTCAAAACACACTTGTTTGCTCTGGCAAGTATGCTCAATAGTTACAGCACTGACCCTGGGACCAAAGGGTCTCAGGCTCAATTCCCAGTCGAGGGCACTTATCTGGGTTGCAGGTTCCATCCCCAGTCCATCATGTGGGAGGCAACTAATAGATGCCCCCCTCCCCCAACCAATAGACTCTCCCCTCTCCCCCCTTCCGCTCTCTCTAAAACCCAATGGAAAAAAATATCCTTGAGTGAAGATTAACAACAACAACACTTGGTGAGATTTTGCCAAGCCGAGGAAGATGAGGAAACTCTAATCAAGAAACTGACAAAAAAAATAATGGGAAAGGATTTAGGAGATGATCCACAAGCAATTTGGATGAGCCAAGTGGTACACGTATACAGCTTCTCAAGAAGAGGAAAGCAGCCCTAGCTGGTTTGGCTCAGTGGATAGAGCGTCGGCCTGCGGACTGAGGGGTCCCAGGTTCGATTCCAGTCAAGGGCATACGCTCGTGTTGCGGGCTCAATCCCCAGTGCAGGGTGTGTGGGAGGCAGCTGATCAGTGATTCTCTCTCATCAATGATGTTTTTATTTCTCTTTCCCTCTCCCTTCCTCTCTGAAATTAAAAAAAAAAAAGAGGAAAGCAGCTATGTATGTAGTGATTTGTTCTGAAAGCTACATTATGGGACACAATGCAAAATGTTTCTTTTAAATGGAAAACAATGTAGGTATGAAATACAATAGGGAGTAGAGACATATTTTTTTATTACAAGTCAAAAAAATAATGTGGACCTCACCACGCTAGTCCCTAACACTTTCCTATGCCAACAGGGCTTCTTAACCGAAAACGTTTATAATTACGAAGGGAATCATAGCTCTGACTAGAGGTTATTATTATGACTGCTGCTCACTTACATTAACTGACCTTTCACTACGTCAGTCACTGTGCTAAGCGTTTTACATGCGCTCTCATTTATCTTCACAATAACACTGTAAAGCAAGTACTCTTATTTTCATTTTATAGATGAGGAAACTTGACATTCAGAACTTCTAAAATTCAGAAGCAGGATTCCAATTCAAATCCCTAATTCTAAAGTCCACAACTCTTAAACCATCATACTAAGTAACTTAAGGCTAATTTTAAATTGAAAGGACCTTAACTGCTAGACACTAGATTTCAAATTTTAGTCTTTAGAGGAATACCAACTGATTATCTCCAATAAACATTTCATTAAAATGCCTATAACATTAAAAGCACCACACTAAGTGTCTATAGTAATGACAAAGACCACTAAAGACACTACTATGTGATCAGGGAATCCTGGGGGGCCACATTAACGGGACCCTAGCACAGGCTGAGAGTGGGTGGAATCATAGAAGGCTTCCCAGAGGGAATAACATTTAAGTTGAAACCTAAAGAATATGTAGGGTCCAGCATCATCCATACTGCTACTTCAACTATTCCATATCCAAAATCCATCCCATGGTCCCAACACCAAATCCTAACCCAATTCCTGTTCATCAGCATTCCCTATGTGAATGAATCTTTTCTTAAAATATGTTTTTAATGATTTTTAAATAGAGAGGAGAGGAAGTGACAGAAGCATAAATGAGACACATCGATAGGCTGCCTCCCGCACGCCCCCTACTGGGGATCAAGCCCACAATCCGGGCATGTGCCCTGACTGGGACTCAAACCCAGGACCTTTTGGTCCATGGGATGATGCCCAATCCACTGAGCTACATCAGCCGGGCCCCCTGTGAATGAATCTTGATCCCAATCACTGATGTATTGTATATCATAGATAGCTCACTTAAACAAATACGAATGTGAGACGAATAATAGAAAGACTGCAGGAGTTTATGGTCTAATGGAACTCCCATTTGACCCAGTGATCCCACTTCTAGAAATATAGCCCAAGAAACCAGAAACTCCAATCAAAAAGGATATATGCATCCCTATGTTCATAGCAGCACAATTCACCAGAGCTAAGATTTGGAAACAGCCTAAATGCCCATCAGTAGATGAATGGATTAGAAAACTGTGGTACAAATACACGATGGAATACTATGCTGCTGTAAAAAAGAAGGAACTCTTACCATTTGCAACAGCATGGATGGAACTGGAGAGCATTATGCTAAGTGAAATAAGCCAGTCAATGAAAGAAAAATACCACATGATCTCACTCATTTATGGATAATAAAGACCATTATAAACTGATGAACAAAAATAGATACAGAGGCAGAGCAGCATTGAACAGACTGTCAAACTACAGTGGGAAGCCTGGGGAGGGTTTGGGGGCGTTAGAGATCAACCGAAGGACTTGTATGCATGCATATAGGCATAACCAATGGACATAAGACAATGGGGGGTAGGGGAGGCCAGGGGAATGTCAAGGGGGGGGAGGGAGGAGACATATGTAATACTCTTTGTAATACTTTAAGCAATAAAACAAAATAAAATAAATAAAATTGTAACAGTTTCATTAATGCAAAGATAAGAAGACAGAATATAGCCCTGGCTAGTGTTGCTAAGTGGTTAGAGTGTCAGCCCTCACACAGAAGGGTTGAGAGTTTGATTCCCAGTCAAACTGGGTTGCAGATTCGATCCCTGGCCCCAGTGAGGATGAATGTGGGAGGCAACCAATCAATGTGTCTCTCTCATATTGATGTCTCTCTCTCTCCCACCTCTCCCTCTCTCTCTGAAAAGTAATGGAAAACATATCCACGGGTGAAGGTTATCACATACAACACAAAAAAAGATAGAAAATAGGTGCAAAGGAAAACCCAGATGATAAAGCACTGTGTTTTGCCTGAAGGGTTCCAGAAAGAGATGACATTCTGGTTGAATTTTGACGACTGACTAGGGAGAGTTCAAAATAGGAAGTAGAATAATAGGCACACTCACTCCATCCTTAATGCCACTGCCTTAATTCAGAACCTAATTATGTACTACAGTAATCCAGGCAGTAATAATCTCCCAACTGTTCTTTCTTCCTGTCTCAGCAAGCCTTCAATATAGCATCTACTACCAAAATGATTATTAGAAAAAAAAAAAAAAAGGAAGAGAGGAGAGGAGAGGGAATATAAATCTGACCATGTTGTGCTCCTGCTTAAAATCTTTTAGTGACACTAGGGTAAGGATGAATCCAAACTCCCCACACAGCATATCTACGTCCTTTTAACACTCAGCCTCATCTCCAACCTGTCCCCAGCTCCAAACTTCCTGAATTGTATTTATAGTTCCAGGCTCTTCCATGCCCTTGCACCTTTGCTTGTGCTACTTTTTCTTCTCCAAGATCACATGCTCTTTCAAGTAGTCCCCATTCATTCCAAGTTGAATTAGGGGTCCCTCTCACTCTCTGGGTCTTACCTGCACCCCCGTGACACCCTGGGCAATAGCTCATAATGTAATATAGACTCCCAATTTTGTCTTTCTCTTCCTTCCCTAGACTATATACTTCCTTAAAAAGGGGTTACTGTTTGTTTTATCTTTATCCCCTACATGCAGCACTGTGCCTGGCAGACAGTGGACCAATATATATGCTAGTTAACCTGAGCATTCTATGTTGAATGTACCAGCTGGAGATCCATTATGAAGTTAAAGGGGATGTCTGATCATAAAATGATAATGATCTAACAAGAAGCTGGCACCAACTGAATCTAGGACAGATTTCATCTACCTCAAGTTCCAGTCATTTATATTGCCAAGCACCTGAACCCAGACTGGCAAATTTTTAACTGTAGCATTTAAACTATTAAATTTGGTTACAAAAGACTTTTGAAGACAAAAATATATCAAAAATGTAAATGCAATTACCCAAAATTTTACCCAATAACTACATTTCTAGGAACCTATCCAAGAGAAATATTTTCATAGATACATAAAGATGTATGTACAATTCTTTCACTGAAGAATTGTAATACAAAAAAACCCTAAACTTAAAAGAAGACACACTAGAAAACTATGTTTTGATGTGAAAATCCTCTGATGTATAGCTAAATGGGGGGGGGGCGAATCAAGAACATAAGTATGATCCCATTCCTATTTAAAAATAAACAGAAAAAATTTTTTGAAGGATGACTACCTATCAAAATACTTATTGATGTTTACCACTGAATTCAAATTTCCTACCAGTCTACCTCACATAAAAACAAAGAGGAAAAAAAAGTACTTTTTAATCTCTTCTCTTTCTAACAAGCTCTAACAGTACAAGTGCTTGAACAATCTTAAAATCAGAGATTTCTTGAAGGATCCAAGCAATTCAAAAGCAAACAGGTTCTTTTTGGCGGGCATCCTTGACCAAATTCCAGGGATCTCACTGAAGCCTACCTTATCTGTTTAGAGTACTGAATTAATGATAAATAAAAATTCATTTTTCCAACACCAGGGAAATGTTAAATATTAATACTACCATCCTTCTTTCAATCCTTTGGGAGGCCAAAGGAAAAAGTAGGAGTAAGCAATAAACCAGTAACTGCATAAACAGTTGCCCAATTTTTTTTTTGATATGTGCTTAAGGTCTTTAAAATCCTCAGTTCTCCATGGTAATGTACGAACAGTTTAATGAAATTTTCCTGACAGTTCAACTTATCAAACTAGTATTTCTTCAAAGCCTATACATTAGCAAACATAAAAAATTAAACTAATTAGCTTTTTGCCTCTTTTCCCTTCACACCCTTCCGTGAAGGTGCTAATAAGCAGTCACAAAGGCCAAATAACAAGTAGCAGGAGAAAACCTGGATGTAAGCTTTTAGCAATTTTTGGCTTAACGTTCTAACAAAATTGTTATTCATCTTTTTTATTCCCCAACACTTCCCCTCCAACTGTGATTAACCAATTCTGATCTTAAACTGATCCTTTTTAAAAAAGAAATTAAAAGGTGAGGATCTTCCATTAAGTTTGATGCTATTCAAGCAACTTTTTCCAAACAAGAGCAGAATCTGCTGTACTTAAAATTCAGAGTGAAACCTCATTTGGGATTCCTGGTTCAAGTAACAAGAACCAGAGTTTTTGATAACATTTAGATAAAACTGCACTGAATTTACCTCCACCTTACATTTCCTGATTCTCAAAAGCTTGGGGAAAAATTGTAATTCTTAAAAAATTAGAACTAGGAAAAAAAGGCAAGTTTACAGTCAACATTAAAATATATACCTAGCCCTAGCTGATTTGACTCAGTGGATAGAGCATCAGCCTGTGGACTCAAGGGTCCCAAGTTCGATTACAGTCAAGGGCACATGCCCAGGTTACAGGCTCAATCCTCAGTAGGGGGTGTGCAGGAGGCAGCCGATCAATGATTCTCTCTCATCATTGATGTTTCTATCTCTCTCTCCCTCTCCCTTCCTCTCTGAAATCAATAAAAATATATTTTTTAAAAGTGTGTATATATATATATAAAAATACACACAAACACACACACATATATATATGTATATATATACATATAGCTAAATAATTCCTTAGTAGGTTAGGGCATTCAAATGTTAAAATTTTATGGAGCTAGCTTAGTCTTGGAAAAGCAAGGCTTGCAGGAAGTAACATTTATTAAGCAACTATTATCTGCCAGACATCTACCCAAAGGGAGATAAGAATTTAAAAGATCTTCCCACTTGAGGGTCTCTTGGCATAAAGGTTTAAAACCTTCTTATACAAACTTTTAAGTTTTTCTTTCAGATTATCCAAGTTTGTCTGCTTTTCATTCATAAATATGAGCTGTGCTTCAAACTCTTAAGTCAGTTTCCTCATAACTCATTAAAAAAAAAAGTCAATTTCAGTCCTGTTTGGAGTCCAGTCTTTTTGGTAAATTATACCTACTGGTTTATTTTCTCCTACATATTTTACCCTACATCCTAAAAGACTGGCACATGGCATAATGGAGAAACAAATAATAACTGAATAATTAATAGTAACCCTTCCAACTGGTCTTTTCCTATGACCCACAATTCTTCCCACAATCTGCAAGTGATACCCAAAGATACCACTTACCTCCTACCTTCTTGTGGCCTTGAAATGTTGGAGATCTCTAGTACAGTGGGTATTTGTCTTTTCCAATTTATATTGTCTTTCCTATCACTGTTTTTAGGAGAATGGGAAGTACTGAAAGAGCCTTATTTTGTTATGAATTATTATACTCTGGCAAGAATATTTTTACAAAATTTTTAATATGCCCAGAGACAAATTATTAGGGATAGAAACTATAATTTAAAAATACATCTTCAGAGCCAACATGCAGACTGGAAAACCAGTCTTAATATAGATTTCCAAGAAATAAAGTCCTATTTTAGGGTAAAGGACATGGTCCAAATACTCTTTGCACTGAGATAGTAGGTAGGCCAGGTGTTTGGGACCATTTTTATTTCAGACACCTACACTGTACTTCAAAAAGTGATCAAGCAGAAGGGTACACTAATGTAAAGACACTTCCTAAGACTTAAAACAGTCTAACCCAGCGGTTCTCAACCTGTGGGTCGCGACCCCTTTGGAGGTCAAACGACCCTTTCACAGGGGTCGCCTAAGACCATCAGAAAACACACATATAATTACATATTGTTTTTGTGATTAATCACTATGCTTTAATTATGTTCAATTTGTAACAATGAAATTGGGGGTCACCACAACATGAGGAACTGTATTAAAGGGTCACGGCATTAGGAAGGTTGAGAACCACTGGTCTAACCAATCAAGGCAGAAGCTTACTTAAAATAGAGAAAGAGGGCAAAGAAAAGGTGCTTTAGAGCTCTAAATAAACCACTAAATGGATGAAATTTGCTCTGGGGCAATCAAATGAAGACCACATACTTTAATCTGCACTGTTCCCTCCTTTCCAAACTCAAGGCAATGGAGAGATCTTTTTTTTTTGGGGGGGGGGGGGGGGGATCAATTTAAAAAAAAAATTTAAATCTCTCTCTCTCCAGGAAGGAAATTACTTAAATTTGTTTTAATAGCCTCACCAAGAAGAAAAAAACAAATCCTACCAAGCCTTCAAGCAAGCTGACTAAATATAAAAGGAGTAAGTATTACTCTTTAAACGCAGAATTTTCAATGACTACTGTTTAGAAAATACAGCATGATTATGATGTTTTTACAACATTTAAAAATTGTGTTTCTAATATGACAAGATAACTAAGCTTTATTCACAAAGTTCCTAACTAGCACCACTCAAATACTAAAATACCTTCTCCAACCAACACCATCAACCACATGGCCCTATGTTTACAGGTCACATGAGTCAGGTTGTATCAACAGAACAAAGCTAAAATTTGCTTTCACTTTAAAATACAATTAAAATCTGTGGCCAACCCAATAAAATTCAGAGGATGTAGGTTACAGTGTAACAAATAAGATGGAAGAGTTGGCAGTGTTTGAAGAAGAAAAAATGGAGTACTACAGTTATTTTCCTTTCTTCTCACCGTGATAAAAGTTCAAAAGTGAACTTAAGGCTTACTCATTTTCTAGCTTCCAAAATTTTCCTCAACAGGATAATGATAAGTCACTTAACAACCAAAGAATGCTCTGCAGTTTTAGCCACAGAAATAACATGTGTAGGCAAGAAAAAAGAAAATCAGACAAAAAGTTAACACCTGACTTTGGTAAAGCACAACAGTCAAATACTAATGTTCTGAATGAAGCTTTCAGAAAAGATGCAGGAACACTTCTAAATACTTCACTTCAATAAATTCATATAGGCAAAAGGACCAAAAACCCCATCCCACCCCACCCTCAAAGGTCCATCAATATTTAATTGATCATTCTTTTAACTATCTACAGATACAAATCAAAAATACTTATCTTACATATGTATCTTACTTTAATGAGGCAGTCATCAGAGACCAACCATAATACAGAGATGTTCAGAATCTTGGTCACATTTAATATTTCTCTCCAACATTTGAGAAATAAAAAGCTAATCACCTCCAAACATGACATCACTAACAAATATACCAAATATGCTAAAGTCAAAAGAACTGCATACTGTGTTGGGGAAACGTAGTGGAAATTGAAATCAGAAATATAAATCAGTTATCCCACATTTATAATACATTTTTTAAATTCCTCAAGGAATGAGCATTTTACCTTGCCTTATTTTTAGAACTACACATCACACTGCACATATCACATGATGTGATGTAACTGTTAGCAAAGAAAATGGCCCAAATCATTGAAAATATATCTAGTAAGAGGACAAGAATCAATGCATCCTTAAGAATCACTACATTTCATATTTACTTTTTTAAAAAGTTTATTAAATCACATTTTTTAAATTGTAAAAGTGGCTAATAACCTATGCAGAAAAACAGAGAAATATACTTGGTATTTTATAAAATAGGAATTTACACAATTATTAGGAAAACTGATATGAAGAAACCGATAAATGAACATTCATTTAAAACTTTAAGATAAAAAGCAAAAAATCTCCAGATCAAAAGCACAATAAAAATATAATGAAATACTGTTAGCTAAAGCATAATTATTACTCAAAAGTATTTACTGTTATTAGGATATAAGAAAAATAGTTTTAACTGACAAACCTGCAGACAATTGAAAATTTCTAAATTGGTCAGACTGTTAGAAAAGGAACCAAGTATAGCCTATAGAAGGGGGAGGGGAAAACACACCCACTTAAGCCTTTGTAAATAGTGGTACTTTAAATGGCCCCAAAGTAGGAAAAAAAAGCAACTATACTATTCCGAAATATGAAAAACATACCCCGATGTACTACTTTTCCATACTTGAAAGTGCTTTAGAACGAAGTTCAGTAACAATCTATAACTATATCATGATTACGCAAGGCAAAGATTATGTAATTTTATCGTTTTTTACAAATGTTCTCCGACTCTAAAACTAAAACAACTAAAACGTTTTGCTCTCTCCAATGGGGAGGGGATAGGTTCTTCTGGGCTACAATTTAAAAATAAAAACACATCCCAAAACAAACCAAAAAAAAAAAAAAAGAAACACAATGATTGCTAGCCACGTGACAAAGGAGATGGCAACATCAGGATTGTGAATGGAGGGGAGGGAAGCGAGGCAAGACTAGGGAGGTTTCTCGGAACTTTGGGAACCTTGAGATTCGAGTCTACCGACCCTTAAGGGACCAAACTCTAGCCCTAAGAGTTGTACTGTTAATATCCTCAAGTACAGTTTTATTAATAGGTCACAAAAAATGCACCAGTGACCTCTAGAATAAAGGGGGAAAACGGAGGAGGAAAGAGCAATTTAAAGTGGCGCCATCATGTCACCCCTTCTCCCCTAAGGCAATCCAATAAGCAATAGTTAAGTAACATGTTTCTCAAAAACACCACATTGGGATCCCAAAAATGGAAAACAAAAGGATGTTTAAGTAAAGCATCAGGATACTGTTTATCATATGGAAGAACAATCAAACTATATGCTGAGACTCAAAAGACCGTCAGCCGGAAAACAGGCCCCCCAAACTCACTTAAAAGCAAATAAATGCCTCTTCCTCTTTAGTTTAAAAAAAAAAAAAAAACACGTCCGCCTGAGGGAAACTAGATCTGAAAACCTAAGTGACCTCAATTTACAGGCAACAAAAACAATAAATAAATGAAACAAATAACCATCTCACAGAACAATCAAGAGTTGTGATATACACCGCGAAACGCGCAAGATGTGTATTTCGAGCAGAGAAAGGCCTTTTGCACTCGAGAAGTTCAAGGCGAAAGCCAGAGTTTGTTTTTGTTTTGTTTTTTTAACCGGAATAAATCGTGTTCTAAGGCCTCGTTTTTAAATAGAACGCCAAAGGAAAAGCTGGCGAACGCGGCGGCAGCTGGTGGGGAAGGGCCCCGCACACCCCCGCCCTTGGGGCGACTCCCAGCCCCGGACCCGCAGCGGGGAAGCCCGGAGAGGCCATTTAAAGTTCCGGGGGTTTTTCCTGCCCTGCCCTGCCTTTCTAGTTACTACTAACAAAGAGAGAGAGAAATGGGAGCCACGGGGAGAGCGAGGAGAAGGAGAAAGGGCAGCGGGAGGAGGTGGAGGAAAGGAGCAGCAGCAGCAGCACCTACCACGTGATGGAGGAGCGTCGCCCGGGCGGATTCGGCCCCACAAAATGGGCGCAGTTTGCAAACAGCCCCCAGCCTG
>NW_005354174.1:3574611-3579423 GCF_000412655.1 Myotis brandtii
GGCAAAGCGGCGCGGCGCGGCGGAGCGAGGGGACGTGAGCGAGGAACTGTTTGCACTGTCGGCTACGGCCGAGGTACCACACTATTCCAGGGCTAACGTGCGCGGAACCGGGTAGGAAGCTCCTTGACCACTGAAGCGCTTCCTACCGCCCTTTGTCCTAGCAGCCTGCCTCGGAACACTGCAGCACGCCTGGCCACTAGCCCCAGTGCTGCGCTCCGCAGCCGCCAGGTTAAAAAGAAAAAAAAAAAGCGCACGTCGTCATTGCGCAAGCGCGAGCCAGGGCCCGCGCCGGGCCAGCCCGGGAAGGAGAAGCCGGGAGACAGAGGGGAAGTGGTGGCCCACCAGCGCCGGGCCCGCTGGGAACTGTAGTTTTCGTTAAGCACGCGTCTTGTTTTGGGTGTCATGGCTTGGCAAATCCGCCAAAACAGGCAAATGGCATTACACAATGAGCATTTATGCTTCCTGTCGCCACCAAAAGGAAGTTCACTGCTATGCTAAAAGTTTAACAAAGAACTCCGTAGAGAAACCCAAATCTCATAACAAAAATCAAACTTTCCACCTTCATACCGGAGTTGGTTTAAAGTAGTGGCACTTTATCATTTCTCATGACCAGTTTGTCAGTACAGTATTTTATTCATTTCCCAAAATAGGGTCTTAAAATAGTGGAACCTTTTATAGATTTAAAAAAGTCAGTAATATAATGCAAAGTGTGACATTTACACAAATATACAAATTATATTCCATCATCCTTTAAAACTAAAGAAAAAGTTGCCAAAAGATGAATTAAGATTTTTTTTATAAAAAAAGAATCCTAGGATTCATCAAAATATTACTTTAAATGACTGAATAAAAGAAATGTGTCCAACAATTCAATCATCATATTCAGCAGATGAAAAGAGTATGCTCTACTACCAAAAATGAAGATGAGAAATGCTCAATACTCTTGTGGCTTACCAGAACCAATATCCGGTGGTATGCCTCACTTCTAGTAAAAAACAGAACACAAAAAAAACACACAGCTTTAGTCCTCCCACAAAGTTACACTAACTCACCAGCTCTTACAGCATTTGCTCCTATATTTCCATGAGTTTCCATGTGTATACTCTTAAAATCACTCTCTCAATGATAGTGGTTTTCAAATATTAAAAGCAACCAGCTAAGAAAGTCCCAGAGTCAAATTACACAAAGAATAAACTAATATATGTATACATATCTGTATACACATCCAAAAGAGATCCTACTTTTGGCTTTTTAATGTATAATCCTGGGGAAAAATATTTTGTTGATTAAAAAATGTACACACACATATTTCCACATAATAGTAATTCCACAAAGTATAGCATAAGGGTGTTAAACATACAATTGCAGAACCAATAGATGGCGAACTAGAGCCCTAATCTGAGGCTTCTGAAATCTAAATGAGCAGAATGAAAAACACCAAATAAGGCAAAGCCCTTTGCAGTGTATACTTAAATATTATGTTCAAAGACACCCACCACAAAATAATCTTACTACTGCTTCAACCTTTAAAACTCAACTGCCAGATTTAATTAGGCCCCCAAATAACAAAGGTTATGAAATACATTTTTTCAATGGATTAGGAAAAAGGTGGAAATACTCATTTCAAAACATGCGTTTTAGGGAAAAATAAATTCCAACTTTCCCTTTCTCTCATTGCTTAGCTCAGGAGTTCACAGTGCTTATGGCACTTAAATAAGTCAATCTGTTTTACACTCAAATCAGATCTCTTTCTGCTTAGGCACCAAGTTTTACAAATAAGGACATTCAAAGGTGAGCCAGTAGACACAAAAATCTTAGGAAGAGAAATATGTTTTCTTAAAATTTCCCCCCGAAACACAGTGGATGTCAAGACATTAAAAACACACACACATACTACTCACTTTTCAAGTAACTGTTAGAACAGACATTGTAACTGACTCTCCAATATCTACTCTATCCTAATGGATTCATTTAAACCCATTCTCTTTGCCAATGATTGGTTGGGAATGGGCATGGAACCCAATCCTGGCCAATGAGACATGGGTGAAAGCCCACCAGATGATCTCCAAAAGAGAATTGTGAGAAAAGCTTCTTCAATCCTAAGGATGAGGAAGAAACACTCCCTCTTTCTCAGACAGTGCTAAACATGACACCTCAAACCACTAGTTACCTTACAGCAAGCCTGAAGATGCCACCATCAAAAGGTGGAAGACAGTTGGCAAGAACTTTCATCTTTAGTGACAGTATTAAATCTTTATACCAAACAATCCTGATATCTGCAAGACTTCTGGACTTCCAGCTACATAGGAACAATGTAACAACCAACATTTTATTTTATATAACATTATTTATTCCTCAAAAAGGCCCTTCCTTCCTATGCACAACTCTATACCCATCCATGTCTTTAGCTGTGTTCTTGCTGCAAAGAAGAGGACCATCCCTCATACCATCATTCCTTGTTCATTCCTCTCCCCCAATCCACCTCAAACTTATTTTTCCTTCAAGATATGTTCCACCACACAACCATTATCATTTACTCACTTAATAATGTAGGTAACTGGTACTACTGGTATTCTGCTCTTGATTATATGCTCTCTGTAATTCCTCTGAGGTTGTTTTCATAAATCATCTCCCTTCCTGAAGCTGATTTAGAACCTCTTAAACGCAAGAACTATGGATATTCCAACTTCAGATTTATTACTCTCATCTATACAATAAACATATTCCAAAAAGGTACTCTAACTTACCCACGATATATCTTCTAACAAGCCAGAAAGAAATTCCTGAACAGAATCCTATATAATAAAAGGCTAATATGCAAATCGACGGAACAGTGGAACAACCGGTCGCTATGATGCGCACTGACCACCAGGGGACAGACACTCAACGCAGGAGCTGCCCCCGGTGGTCAGTGCGCTCCCACAAGGGGAGTGCCGCTCAGCCAGAAGCCAGGCTCATGGCTGGCGAGCGCAGCGGTGATGGCGGGAGCCTCCCCCACCCCCGCAGCATTCGACATCCCCCAAGGGCTCCCAGACTGCAAGAGGGCACAGGCTGGGCTGAGGGAACCGCCCCCAAGTGCATGAATTTCATGCACCGGGCCTCTAGTATTCTATAACATATTCAGTACTTCACACATCCAAACTAATCTTACAAGGACAAGGAATTATTTTGTTTTGCACTTTTTAAAAAAGCAATTATTATATAACTCAGGAGAAAGTCCTAAAGCGTAAACCATTTAGTTTCAAAAGGACAGGGACCTGTTTTTGTTATTTACCATTGCATCCTGAGAACCTAGTCCATAGCCTTGCAAAAAGAGGCACTTCATAAGAATTTGCTGAAAAAATGAAAACAGGTATAATATAGGAACCCACGTATAGCCCTAGATTTTACTGTCTCTCCATCACTTATCAATTATTTAACCTATAAGCCTCAGTTTCTAGTCTGTAAAAAAGGTATAATAGTGCCTACCTCATAAGTTTAGCTATTATCATTATTGTTAACAAATGAAGCTAGCCCTGGCTGGATGGCTCGGTTGGAGCATCATCCCATACACCAAAAGGTTGCAGGTTCGATTCTTGGTCAGGGCACATACCTAGGTTGCAAGTTCGATCCCCAGTCGGGGTGTGTACAGAAGGCAACTGACCCATGTTTCTCTCTCACATCGATGTTTCTCTCTCTAAAAAAGTTAGCAAAAACATATCCTCAGGTGAGGATAAAGAAATAAATAAATAAGGAATGAATGAAGCTATCTTCCAAAGTTTAATAATTGAAAGACTAAAATAAAGGTCAGTACATCTTCTCTAATTCAAACTTCAAATCCCACTCTAGACTTCAGCTAACAATGTGTCCATGCATAAACTCAGATAATACTATACATAAAAATTATTTGAGTTCCCTAAAAACATTACAATTCTGAAAAGAATTATTTACAATCATAACTCTAAAGCCACATTAAAAATTTTTTTTAATGCATTTATTCAAAAAAATTTAGTGAGTACCTATTAAGCTCAAGACCCTGTCCCAGCCTGGCTGGTGTTGCTCAGTGGTTGAGCATCGACCTATGAACCAGGAGGCCAAGGTTCTATTCCTGATCAGAGCATATGCCTGGATTGTGGGCTCGTCCCTAGTAGGAGGCATGCAGGAGGCAGCCAATAGATGTTTCTCATCGATGTTTCTATCTCTCTATCCCTCTTCCCTTACTCTCTCTCTAAAATCAATAAAGACATATTGGAAATGAATGAATAAATACATACATACATACAGTCGGACATCCCCTGAGGGCTCCCGGACTGTGAGAGGGTGCAGGTTGGGCTGAGGGACCCCCTAAGTGCACGAATCTTGTGCAACAAACCTCTAGTTCAGCCGTGGGCAAACTACGGCCCGCGGGCCGGATCCGGCCCGTTTGAAATGAATAAAACTAAAAAAAAAAAAAAAAGACCGTACCCTTTTATGTAATGATGTTTACTTTGAATTTATATTAGTTCACACAAACACTCCATCCATGCTTTTGTTCCGGCCCTCCGGTCCAGTTTAAGAACCCATTGTGGCCCTCGAGTCAAAAAGTTTGCCCACCCCTGCTCTAGTTTATTGATATATATGCATGCTAAAAAGGGACCCTGAATATAGTCCCTTTATACAGATAATGAAACCTGAAAAGACCTAATGTAAAAATTGCTTTGGGTATCCTCTATACCAGTGATGGCGAACCTATGACACGCGTGTCAAAGGTGACACGCGAACTCATTTTTTTGGTTGATTTTTCTTTGTTAAATGGCATTTAAATATATAAAATAAATATCAAAAATATAAGTC
>NW_005354174.1:3580610-3581599 GCF_000412655.1 Myotis brandtii
GGCAGTTAGGGGGTGACCAGGCCAACAGGGGGGCAGTTAGGGGGTGGCCAGGTCGGCAGCATGGCAGTTAGGGGGCAATCAGATCTACAGGGGGGCACTTAGGGGGTGACCAGGCTGGCAGGGGAGCAATTAGGGGACAACCAAGCTGACAGGGGACCAGTTAGGGGGTGACAAGGCTTGCAGGGGGAGCATTTAGTGGGTGACCAAGCCAACAGGGAAGCAGTTAGGGGACAACCAGGCTGGCAGGAGACCAGTTAGGGGGCAACCAGGACAACAGGGGGGCAGTTAGGGGGCAATCAGGTCAGCAGGGGAGCAGTTAGGGGGTGACCAGGCTGGCAGGGGAGCAGTTAGAGGACAACAAGGCTGGCAGGGGACCAGTTAGGGGGCTTCCAGGCCAATAGGGAGGCAGTTAAGGGGCGGCCAGGCCGGCAGGGAGGCAGTTAGGGGGCAGCCAGGCTGGCAGGGGGGCAATTAGGGGGTGGCCAGGCTGGCAGGTGGGCAGTTAGGGGACAGCCAGGCCAGCAGGTGGACAGTTAGGGGGCGGCCAGGACGGCAAGCAGAGGCAGTTATGGGGTGGCCTGGCCAGCAGGGGAGCAGTTAGGGGGCAGCCAGGACGGCAGAGGACCAGTTTGGGGGCGACCAGGCCGGCAGGGGACCAGTTAGGGGGCGATCAGGCTGGCAAGCAGAGGCAGTTAGGGGCAATCAGGCAGGCAGGTAGAGTGGTTATGGGTGATCAGGCAGGCAAGCGATTAGGAGCCAGCGGTCCCGGATTGCAAGGTTGGGGGTCGGGGAGAGCTACAGGAGGGCAGGGCAACAGGCAGAGAGCTACAGGAGGGCGGCAGCAAGCTACTGGAGCGTGGATTCGTGCGCAGGGCAACTAGTCCTATCTAATAAAAGAGAAACATGGTAATTAGCCGTACATCCACTACCCTTCCCATTGGCTAATCAGGGCGATATGCAAATTAACTGCCAGCCAAGATGGCGGCCGG
>NW_005354174.1:3582869-3584169 GCF_000412655.1 Myotis brandtii
CCTGCTCTGTGTGTGACAGGGGGCGGTGCCCCAACCCCCCAATCGGCCCCACCCTGAGCGTGACTGAGGGTGGCATCGCAACCTCCCGATCCGCCCTGCTCTGTGCATGACAGGGGACAGCGCCCCAACTCCCCAATCGGCCCTGCTCTGAGCCCGACCAGGGGCTGCACCTAGGGATTGGGCCTGCCCTCTGCCACCCGGGAGCAGGCCTAAGCCAGCAGGTCCTTATCTCCTGAGGGGTCCCAGACTGCGAGAGGGCACAGGATGGGCTGAGGGACCCCCTCTCCCCCCCAAGTGCACAAATTTTTGTGCACCGGGCCTCTAGTATATAATAAAAGGCTAATATGCAAATCGACCGAATGGCGGAATGACCGGTCGCTATGATGCACACTGACCACCAGGGGGCAGACACTCAACACAGGAGCTGCCCCCTGGTGGTCAGTGCGCTCATTCAGAAACCAGGCTCACGACTGGCGAATGCAGCAGGGATGGCAGGAGTCTCTCCCACCTCCGCTGCAGCACTAAGGATGTCAGACTGGTGGCTTAGGCCCCCTCCCCACATCCCCAAGGGCTCCCGAACTGCAAGAGAGCACAGGCCAGGCTGAGGGACCCCCCCCCTGAGTGCACAAATTTCATGCACCGGGCCTCTAGTAATATTAATGAGACCACAAGGTACTGAAAACATGACTGAAATTCAGGAAATGCTAAAGTCCATCTTATCTCTGTCACTCATTTATCATATATCATTTTCTTAACAGCAATCTTTTTTCACTTCTGAATGAGAATGACAAAAATAATGAAACACAGTATGCAATACTTTCAGCCAGGTTCCAGATTAATTCCCACCATCGAATTTAGATGCAAATGAACTAATTTCAAGTAGCAGAACAACAAATAATAAAATAGCTGAATTTTATCTTCTGTGATACCAAGAAAAAAAGGGTGGGGGTGGGCTGGAGGTGGTCAACAGGGGGGAAAAGAGACATATGTAATACTTTCAACAATAAAGAATTACAAAAACAATAATAATAAAATAAAATAAAGAAGACAAAAATCCTTCTATGTAGGGAAGAGGAAAAACTAGTCACACTTCCTAGAATATCTATGGTGGCAAGATCACATTATTACCTAATACCAAAACCAGAAAAACATATTACAAGAAAACTATAGATGGGGAGAAACCAAGATGGTGGCATAGGTAAACACCGGAGATAGCTGCCTCGCACAACCACTTCAAAAATACAACTAAAAGACATAACGGACATCATCCAGAACCACAGGAAGGCTGGCTGAGTGGAAA
>NW_005354174.1:3584345-3584783 GCF_000412655.1 Myotis brandtii
GGGCGAGTCTCTGGGGACCCAGACTCATACGGGAGAAACGGGACTGTCTGGCATCGGTCGGAACTCGAGGGCAGCTTTCTCTCGTGGGTGCTCACAGCGATTGCCGGGGCCTCTGAAGGCAGGACTGAGAGCAGCCATACTGCTCGCTCCGCCCGCCCTGTTGATCCCCTGGGACCCCGCCCCAGCCCAAGCAGTGCACGGAGGCTTTTGCATATGAAAGGCCCTGCCCTTTGTAATCTGAAAATAACTTAACATACTGCAGCTGTGCAGCTGCCCCAGGGAAACTTGCACTTCTTTACAGCTGGCTTCTGCTGGGTAGCCTCAGGCAAAGGCAAGATTAGCACCTTAGCACCTCCAAGAGCCAGTGTACCCAGTGGTCAGAGTGGGACCATCCAATTACAGCTCCTCAGATCCATAAGGGACACATTCAGGGGGCAG